>NC_086453.1:349921026-350218526 GCF_028390025.1 Pseudophryne corroboree | reverse complement strand
TAACGCTTCTATAAGGAGTGGGCTGTCCTTCCCACGTCTCTTTGGCAATATCCAACAGCCCTCTGGGGTGTCTACCATACAACAAATCAAATGGAGAAAACCCCGTAGAGGACTGAGGAACTTCTCTGATGGCCATTAACAAGTAGGGCAACAAACAATCCCAGTTTTTCCCATCTCTCTCAACAACCTTTTTTAACATACTTTTTAATGTTTTATTAAACCTTTCCACCAACCCGTCAGTTTGGGGATGGTAGATGGACGTCCTGAGGTGAGTGACCTTAAATAACTTGCACAACTCTTTCATGATCCTTGACATAAATGGAGTACCTTGGTCAGTCAAAATTTCTTTTGGTATTCCCACTCTACTAAATACCTGCACCAGCTCCCTAGCTATCGCCTTGGTTGTGATAGTGCGTAAAGGGACAGCCTCAGGATATCGAGTGGCATAGTCCATAATTACCAGGATATACTGATGGCCCCGAGCAGACTTTAACAAGGGCCCCACGAGATCCATGGCTATTCTGTCAAACGGGACCTCTATAATAGGCATGGGAACTAGTGGGCTCCTGAAATGGGGTCTAGGGGCATGATACTGGCATTCAGGACAGGAAGAACAATATTCAGACACTTCTTTATAAACCCCTGGCCAAAAGAACCTTTGTAAAACTCTTTCAGTGGTTTTTTCTGCCCCTAAATGTCCTGCGGTAACGTGACTATGAGCTAAATCTAGTACCGTTCTCCGATAAGGCTGGGGAACTACCAGCTGTTCCACCACATCCTCACCCCTTTTGACAATGTGGTACAAGAGCTCATTACAGATGGCCATGTGGGGATACGTAACCCTGTCACCTGGTACCACAGGTTCCCCATTAACAATCTTAACATTCTCTCTAGCCTTTATTAAGGTAGGATCCTTTAACTGTTCAGACGCAAACAGATCCTTCTTTACCTCCAGGTCAGGCACGCTTTCAGTTCTAACTACTATGTCTCTGTTCCCGGCAAGAGGGTCCTCACTGGACTCCCCATCTGTCACTTCCCCAGCCAAACTAGCAAAAGGCAAAGGGCCAGAAAGTTCCGAAGACCCACGTACATCCATAAAATCACCGGTATTATCAACTGGCTTTTTACTTCTCACATCTGTTGATAACCGTGATTCCCACAGTTTCCAAAAATGAGGAAAATCCCTCCCTATTATGGCCTCATGCACCAAGGTAGGGACCAGTCCCACTTTAACCATTGCTGACCCACAACAAGTTTCTATATTCACCTCAGCAGTGGCATAATGTTGGGTATCCCCATGTATGCAAGTTACCCCAATAGGTATTTGCTGGACCTTTAAGGGGTTCACTAACCCAGCTTTCACGAGGGTAACTAAACTTCCTGAATCTAGCAAGGCCTCTACCCGGTTACCCTCTAAGAACACATCACACATTTGTTTTTCCAGCTCAGGTGAAGGTACCACAGTACAGGCTAACCTAGCAAAGAAAGACATTCTGCGACATTCAAAGGCAGCATCACATTGCATGGGTTCTTGCGTGACTGGGCAATTGGCAATAACATGACCTGGCATACCACACCTAAAACATCTAACCACACGATTATCAACCCGTTTGGGCAGCATAGACCGTTCTAGCCCCATTGGCCTGTCTCCAGGGCCAGTGTTTACAGTCTCTCCAGCCCTGCGTTCTCTTAACCGCCCAGCAACGTTTTCCCACGGAACAGTCTTACCAGTCTTTACTGAAGGGCGCTGTCGAGGATCTATGGGTTGCTGGGTGGTCATCAGTAGTTCCTCTGCTGCCAAATACCTCTCTACCATGTCCACTAATTGGTCAGCAGTACCCGGGTTTCCATGGCTCACCCACTTGCGCAGGACCATGGGCAAAGATCTCAAGTAGCGGTCCATGACGACTCTTTCCACCATCTGGGGACCAGTTAATGTCTCTGGCTGTAGCCATTTTTTTGTTAGCTGAATAAGGTCGTGCATCTGGGAGCGCGGAGGCTTCTCCATGGCGTACAGCCAACGGTGCACCCGTTGTGCTCGTACTGACAGCGTGACTCCCAGGCGGGTCAGGATCTCAGTCTTTAGTTTATCATAGTCCCGAGCCTCAGCAGGGCTTAAATCAAAGTAAGCTTTTTGGGGCTCACCTGACAGGAAAGGTGCCAGCAGACTGGCCCACTGTGCTTTTGGCCAGTTCTCACGCTCTGCAGTCCTTTCAAACGTGGTCAAGTAGGCCTCCACATCATCAGCCTCTGTCATTTTCTGCAGGAAGTGACTGGCCCGTATAGAACTAGAGCTGGTCGGAGCACTGACGGCCACATCTCCAATCCGGGCTGCAAGGCTCTGCACCACTTCTGTTAAGGCCTGTCTATCCTGACGCTGTTGCCTGTAAAGTTCATCAACAACTGCCTGCTGTTGTCTCTTATTTTCCTCCATTGCCACCTGCTGCTGTCTTATATTTTCCTCCATTGCCACCTGCTGCTGTCGGTTGGCCTCCTGCTGAGCCGCTGTAGCTTGCAGCAAGGCTTTAAGCAGATCCTCCATGTCGACAGATTTTTCAGGCGGCTTTGTAGCTGCTTTCACCCAGGACATATCAAACCCTCAGGGGTGAGTCTCAGTAACTTCACACTGGGCTGTATCTGCATAAACCACCGTTTTCTGCAGGCCTCACAAAGCTGCTGCTTTCACTTATGCGCAGAACGGTGTGCTCGCATTCTCCACCAAGTTGTAACACTGTAGGGGTGCAAGGCGCCTTTTCCTGGGGAATATGGCCGCACGCAGCAGCTGAGGAACAACACAAGTCCAGTTTCTGGTACAACTGACCCCGGCCAGTTTTATTGAAACAGAAAATAAAACAAAACCCAAAAATAAAAATACCTTGCCTGTCCGGCACTAACTAAACATAAGATATTCCTAACTGTCACTAAACAAAACACAGAGTTCTTCAGTACATACTGTATAGCTTACTTGCATCAGAAAGCGTGTCTCTCACACACAGATCCTCCAGCCTTCCCAGGCAGTCTGTCTATACTAATCAGGTTAGAAGCACTATAACACTCTTACACAGCTGAAACCCTGATTAGCCCTCTGTGAGGCCAAAGACCCGAACTGGGCCCAATGTCTAGAACTCGCCTTATCTCTCTCTCAGAGCCTTTACCCAGCTTTTACAGCAAACTGAAAAGGTTCAGACAAAACAAAAAGCATTTTTCCTAGAAGTTAACATTTTCTAAAACATGTAAGACAAGAACCTGGGACAAATATACCTGCCCTCAAACACTATCCCAGTGTTCTTGTCACAATATATATATATATATGTATGTATGTATGTATGTATGTATGTATGTATGTGTGTGTGTGTATATATATATATATATATATATATATATATATGTATGTATGTATGTATGTATGTATGTATGTGTGTATTCAGAGATAATAAGGCTGTTAGGCCCTAGAACACTAATCTCTCTGCGTTTAAATAAACAATATGTAATTAGGTTATTGCAGGGTTGTATTCATTGGGGGATATTCAGTTGAATTCCCCCCATTATGTCACATATATTTAGACATCACCATTTTATATTCTCCAGTCAGGATTGTTTTTTTCCTTGCTGTCCTGTACATTTTTAGTTAAGCTGCGAGGTGCTGAGGAACATATCAGACTGTGAGAAACGCCTGTGGTTTTCTGTTCGTACTTTCATGGTACTTCAAATACAGTGTTTCACATAACAGGAATAAAACAATCCTGAGAGGAGAATATTAAATGGTGATGTCTAAATGTATGTGCGATAATGAATGTAACCCTGCGATAACCTAATTACAGTACATACTGTTTATTTAAACGCAGAGAGATTGGTGACCTAGGCCTAATAGAGCCTTATTATCTCTGAATACATATATAGGGGGGGTATTCAGTCCTTCTCGGAAAGATGGCAGTTTCCAACAGGTTTGGTTCAGAAGGGGTTCCAACCTATTCAATGCCCCTTGTTTTTTTCCGACAAGTCGGGAATTCCCGACTTCTCGGAAAACACGTGGATTGTCGCAATCCACGTGTTCTGTTGGAAGCGCGGCCAAACCAGACAGGTTCTAGCCCCGTATCTGCCAATGTCAATGAGACTTAAAAAAAAGTCGGATTGGCATTGTCTGGAACAGGCCAAATCTGTCGGGTTTGGCCAGGTGTTGAATACTCACATGTCGGATCCTTTCTGTCGGAAAGGATGCGACATGAATTGAATACAGATGGAGCCTTGCTCATCTAGCCTTCTCTGCTGCGCCATGGTGCACCAAGGTTTATTAGCATAAGCCTTTAATCTGTTCTCAGCTGCAATACAATACAGAGAGAACAATACAGCAGGGGATTAAGTCATTACAGCAGGGGATTAAGGGCCTAATTCAGACCAGATCGCTGCTGTGCATTTTCGCACAGCAGCCGTTCAGGTCTGAACTGCGCATGCTGCTGCGCCGCAGTGCACCGGCGCATGCCAGATAGCTGACGCCCATCTCAGCCCTGTGGAGGGGGCGGGCTGCTGGTGTTTGGCCTCCGTTTTAGGGGCGCGGCCCATATTGTGCGGGGGGCGGGCCGCGGCGTGCTGCGTGATGTCACGCGCAGCCGCTGTGGACCGGACAGCGACGGGTAGCGCCCTGCCAGTGTGCAGGAGCTGCTCTGGCTGGGAGTTACTCTTCAAGTACAAAAGCATCAGCGCTGTGCGATGTTTTTGTACTTGTGCGGCGGGGCAGGGCCTGACAGGCGGAGCGGACTAGCCCTGTGCTGGGCGTCCCCCCGCATGTCAGTGTAAGTGATCGTAGATGTGAGCACTGGCTCAATTAATCTTACTGAAGGGATAGATGAGCAGGGCTCCATCTGTATATGCCATAGTCTATGAAGGCATCCTGATAACGCATCAATGGCTGGGTATATACACAATACAATACAACCTTATTATGACCCTATAACTGGCTGGTTTAGTGTTCACTCTAGGCTGTTTTAGCAGGGCGCCGCGCCCTGCCCGATTTTTTTAAGGGCAAAATCCGCCCTGCCCTTTCTGCGGCACTCTGCTAAAACAGCCGGCCGCTTTCTGCCCCTCTCAGCGTGTAAAGATGCAGCGCGCATGCGCGTGGCATCCATTCACCCTGTCAGAGAGCTTGGGGGAAGCCCAGCACCTCCGTAGGTGCTGGGCACGCCCCCAACAGTGACTGCGCCGTCTGCCCACGCCCCAGTCTGTGTACTGACCCGCCCACTTGCATTACGTGCAAGTGAGCACGCCCCCTATTTCCATAACCACGCCCCCTTTTGGCGCGCGCGTGCACTTGTGCCCCTAACGGACGCGCGCCCTGCCCTGCCCGTCCGCTGGAGTGAACACTACTGGTTGTTAATTTAGATATTATCCTCTAACAATTGTGGTTTACTTGTTGGTATATTCCCACTGCTCTTACAATTATAGACAACGCGGTAGCGATATTCATGTGTCCCTGCTGTAATATTATACTTCTGTAGACTAATATCTCAAAAATTAAGAAGGAACTGTTTAAAAATAGTGGTACTCCAGTGATCTAAACATATACAGTATAGAAATAGAGCATTAGAAATAAGGGTACATATCGCAGAACACCCCACTAAACAGAATGAATAAGACAGCTACCTCAGGTTTTTTTTTATAAAACATTCTAATATCCACTTTTTTTTTCTATACTTTGCACATTCTTTCATTCCAAATATTTCACCATACAACAAGATTTCCAATATATATATATATATATATATATATACACATTTTAAAGCATATCAATAAAAGTCATTGATTTTAGACATGAGAAATACCGTATTATCAGGTCTATAGTGATACCTTTATAAAAAAAACAAAAAAAAATCTTGTGTGTATACTGTGTCTATGCAGCACTTATCATACAATTATATTTATTACAGATTGTTATTCTCCCGTTAATATGTGCTGTAGATAAATGAGTTGAGACCAGCTATAATATTAATAGGAGATGAAATATACAGGCGCTGGACTGATCTGTGTTTTTTGCTAATACTTAACAGTGGGAACAAGTTAAACTTAATAACCCCTGTCCCAATTCCTTTTTACTGTGCTAATGACCTGGTGTGGTGCATTATGAATGAAATATATTAAGAATAATGAACTAGACTGAAAGCAATCGGCACAACTGCGCTATCCCCTTATGCTGCCCAGTGGTAAAAGACGATCAGATGGGTGTGGTATGGAAGGTCGACAGTGTCTAGGTCGACCACTATTGGTCGACAGTGACTAGGTCGACAGGGTTTCTAGGGCAACAGGATTTCTAGGTCAACATGTTCTAGGTCAACATGTTCTAGGTCAAAAGGTCGACTTGAGGTTTTTTGTTTTTTTTTGGTGTCGTTTTCTCCGTACAGTGACCGGGATTCCCCAATTAGTGCACTGTGTCCCCTCGCTCCGCTATTGCTACGCCCGGCACAGGTTACTATTCCCAATCGTAGTCCACGTGGATCGTTAAGTATGAAAAAGTTAAAAAGGGGGGGCGTGGCTTAGCGGCGGAGCTGACTAGAAGTGCAGTCAGGGAGCTCCCGCTACTTTATGCTCAAAGTGCCCGACTACTGCCTCCTTTGCAGCCCCTACAGCCATCCTGCTGCTGCCCGCGGTGGTGGGAAGCCCACAGCACTCACCCCGGGTGGTGGGACCGCCGGAGAAGAGGTTACCGTCACGCGGCCTACTCCAGCTCCAGAAGCCGGGGCATAGATTTTATACTCCTGCCCGGCGGCGAGCTCCGTGGCCGGATCGCGGACGCGATGGCCGAAACGGACACCCGGGAGGCTCCACAGCAACAACCAGCACCGGCCCCTATATCCCCTCTGGACCCTCTCCTCTAGGGCCCTCTCCCCCACAGAATAGGGCTAATAATCTGGGACTGAATATCTGGCCCAGGAGACAGGGGGCGGCGGCCATCTTCTCACTGCAGTGCATAAGGAGAGCCCAGGACACTGTGCTGCTGTGCTGCTCTATTACTATTCTGCACCTCAGCAGCTCAGATTATTCTCCTGAAGCCCTGTCTACCTGCATGACCAGTCCAGAGGTCGGAGTCCTCTGACTCTGCAGCTGCTTCCACATTCTCCATTGGGTCCACTGGGCCCTATCTGTTGAGAAATTGACAACATTTATTCCCCGGAGTCGTGCACGCTGCTGTACCTATAGGATGTAGGCACCTCTCCAATGTATCCTCCCCGTAACTCCCCGCAATAATTTTAGCTGACGCAATCACGCACGTGGCATAGAGGATATCTACCGTTCTGGGCCTCTGACGGAATTCTCCTTTCTACTGGGGTTCTTCTATTTCCTCAAGGTGATACATGATGCCTCCAAAAAAGCATAAAGCCTCCAAATCAATCTCTCAAGTTGCCTTTTTCAAGCCTTCCCCTTATCGTAATAAGTCTCAAGGGCCTGGGGCTTCTGCCACCGTATCGGATTCCCCGCCTACAACTTCCTCGCCCAGGATGGCTCTATCTTCATCTCAGGATCCCCCCTCCTCTCCACGCCTGGAGGACAGTGAAGCCTTAACGGTGGGCGCCATGAAGCTTTTGTTACACCAGTTTAAAGATGAGGTGGCGTCTGAATTTCGTACTATGTTGCAATCTTGCCAGCGCTCCGTTGAGGATTTGGGCGAGAGGACCGGACATTTGGAAACAAAGATGGGTGAGGTAGTGGGCTCTCATAATACTTTTATCGACTCCCATGATACTCTTGAGAGGGAGGTGGCAGCTTTGCGGGATAAAGTAGCAGACTTGGAGGACCGCTCACGCAGAAACAACCTCAAGCTCAGAGGGGTTCCTGAATCCGTATCTAATAGCAGCCTACATGACTATACAATCGAAATATTCAAGAAGCTGCTACCCTCCGCCACATCTGCGGACTTGATATTGGACCGTATTCATAGGGTCCCGAAGGCCCGCAGTGCTCCCGAAGGGGCGTCGAGGGATGTCTTAATGAGAGTCCATTTTTTCCACATTAAAGAATCCCTGCTTAAAGCGGCTAGACCTGCCTCTGACACGGTGAAAGCTTTGGGCCCGCTTCAACTTTTTGGAGACCTATCACAATACACCCTCATCAGGAGACGTTCCTTTCAGCCCGTCACCGCGGCCCTTCGGAAAGCTGGAAGCATATATAGATGGGGTTTCCCCACGCGTTTATTGATTTCTAGAGAAGGTTCAACTATTGTGGTGTCTTCGGTCGAGGACGGTATGAGACTTCTTCACAAATGGAATATAGCTGGAGATCAAGGGTCCGGCTCTCCTGACCGCCGACTTCAGCCGGACTGGTCGATGGTTGGGAAGTAGGCCCTTCCCACTGCGGTACTTTCCTTGCCAAGAATGGTCATTTATAGGACTAGCGCTGTTTCTATAAGATAGTACTAATTTCAGTGTTTACTATAAGCTAATTGCATTGTTATTCCATGCTTAATACCTTTTATGCTATTGTATGGCGGGACTTTTCTCTTTAACGATTGTTGTTGTTTCACAGGTTCCTGGTCTGGTTTGTATGCTCCCCTTTGGGCCGTCTTATTGCTGTAATTACAGTATTACTCTTTGCCGGTTCCAGGATCCTGTGACTCATTACAAATTAGCCTATTATTCCATTCTTAACGACATTCCTTTGATATGCCATGTGCGATTGATTGTTTGTTTATAATGTTTACAAATTTTTGGTTACTTGATTGCGGGGAGGTTGGCCACTAACCTCCCAACCTTGTTGGGTGAGGTGCTGTATGTTTTGGCGCCTTACTATGACTTCGTCTCTGCACGGAGTCGGCTTTCTTTGTTTTGTGCACTGTGTTTTTCTCTTTTCTCTCTTTGTCCTCCTCCGTGTGTCTCCCTTTGTGTCTTGTCCCCCCCATGCTTTTTTCTTCATTCACTCTGTGTTCAGGGTATTGTACTTTTTTAATTGCATTCTTTGGTTGCAGCGGATGCTCCGCCTCCTGGTTAGTTTGTTATGGTTAATTTGGTATCACTGAATGTTAAGAGATTGAATTCCTCACAGAAGCGTAGATTGGCCTTATCTTCCTTCTATAAACTGAAGGCGAATGTGGTCACTATCCAGGAAACCCATTTTAGGAAATTAGATCCCCCCAGACTCTATGATAATCATTTCCCTACCTGCTACATGGCTAATGGTCCCGCAAAAAAGGCCGGAGTGGCTATACTAATTTCTCGTGACTGCCCATTCACTCTAAAATCCCAAATCGTAGACCCCGAAGGAAGGTATTTAATATTAATTGGACAGCTTGAAGATACTACTGTTACCTTGGCTTCCTGTTATGCACCCAACTCTGGTCAACTCTCCTTTTGTAGGAAACTATTCTCCCCGATACAGAAGCATGCTAAAGGTGCCGTCATGCTTTTGGGGGACTTCAACTTAGTTGTAGACCCCTCTGTTGATAGATCTCTCCCCACTAGAAGCCCCTTAGCTAAACCCAGAACTTCCCCTGTGTCACACCCCGCGGGCAGCGGCGGCCGCGCTTACCGCTGCGGGTGTCCTGGATGGCCTGGCGTCTCTCCCCTCCGGCGGCCTCGGGGGTCCGGCGTCGGGTCGGCGGGTCTCTCCGGCGGCTCCCGGAGCGAGGGCGCCGCCATGCTGCTTTAGATTAGGTAGGCGGAGCGGGGCTGACGTCATCTGCCCGCTCCGCCAATCAGACCAAGGCGGGAGGTTCAAAGCCAGACGCCGAGCAGGGAGCCGGCGCCTGTGTATCATCGTTCTGCTTGTCTGAAGCAGTGATTTCCAGAGCTCCCTTGTTCCTATTTTCCGCTGTGTCTCCAGTGTCTCCAGTGTCTCCAGTGTCTCCAGTGTTCCAGTGTCTCCAGTGTCTCCAGTGTCCCAGTGTCTCCAGTGTCTCCAGTGTCCCAGTGTCTCCAGTGTCCCAGTGTCTCCAGTGTCTCCAGTGTCCCAGTGTCTCCAGTGTCTTCACGCACCTCCGTGCCTCCAAGCGCCCGAGCGCCATCACGCACCTCCGTGCCTCCAAGCGCCCGAGCGCCATCACGCACCTCCGTGCCTCCAAGCGCCCGAGCGCCATCACGCACCTCCGTGCCTCCAAGCGCCCGAGCGCCATCACGCACTTCCGTGCCTCCAAGCGCCCGAGCGCCATCACGCACCTCCGTGCCTCCAAGCGCCCGAGCGCCATCACGCACCTCCGTGCCTCCAAGCGCCCGAGCGCCATCACGCACCTCCGTGCCTCCAAGCGCCCGAGCGCCATCACGCACCTCCGTGCCTCCAAGCGCCCGAGCGCCATCACGCACCTCCGTGCCTCCAAGCGCCCGAGCGCCTTCACGCACTTCCGTGCCTCCAAGCGCCCGAGCGCTATCACGCACCTCCGTGCCACCAAGGCGCCTGAGCGCCATCAGCACCTCAGTACCTCGGCACCTCAGTGCCTCTGTTCCTCAGCACCATAGAACCTCAGCACCTCGGAGCCTCTGCACCTTAGTATCGCAGAACTCCAACACCTCAGTACCTCGGTGTCTCAGCACCTCAGTGCCTTCAGCACCTCAATAATACCAGCATCTCTGTACCTCAGCACTCAGCACTTTCACTAGTCTTGTTTTTCAGGAGACCTTCATCATTCCTCCGTGCTTCCTGCTTACCGTCTTCATCCTGTATGAAGAAGACCTACATCCGGCCATCTCTATTGCGACCCAGTAGCGGTTCCTCTTCCCTGTCACCGGAAGAAGCCCCGAGTCCACAACACCCTTCGACCAGGTCAGTGATAGTATACACAGGCCACATGGACCCGGGGAATCGGAACCCAGAAGCAAGTGCCATCCAGGATCTGGTTTCCCGTGTACAGAGTCAGGAAGCGGCGCAAAACCAGGTGATGCGGTATCTCCAAGAGCTATCCGGCAGGTTGGATCAAATTCAGGTTTCCCTGGCTTCAGTAGTTCCAGTTCCAGCTCCAGTACCCACTCCGGCAGTCGTTCCTGTTAATGCTCACGCAGTGTCCGGTACCAGGTCACGCCTTCAGCTTCCCACTCCCTCTCGCTACAACGGCAACCCGAAGAATTGCCGTGGTTTTCTTAACCAGTGCGAGGTGCAGTTTGAACTCCTCGCACACAATTTTCCCACGGATCGATCCAAAGTAGCATACATTATTTCCTTGCTTGAGGGTTCAGCGTTGGAATGGGTGTCTCCTTTATGGGAGCGATCTGATCCTTTGGTTTCCAACTACACTAATTTCATCTCATCTTTCCGCCGGATCTTTGATGAGCCTGGCAGAACGGCCGCTGCCTCTTCAGATCTTCTTAGAGTTCGACAAGGCTCTCGTTCAGTGGGTCAGTATGTGATTCATTTTCAGACCATAGCTTCCGAATTGCGCTGGGATAATGATGCCTTACGGGCCGCTTTCTGGAACGGGCTGTCCGACCGTCTTAAAGACGAATTGATTACAAGAGATTTGCCAGATTCCTTGGAACAGTTGATCTCGCTCTGTGTGAAAGTGGATCTCCGCATGCAGGAACGAGTTGGCGAACGTTCTCGGTCTGATCGGTGCAGATTCCGGGCTCCTCCGTCTAAACCATCGGTTACGACAGCTCCAGACGAACCCATGCAAATTAATCGGTCTCGACTGTCTCCAGAGGAGCGACAGCGTCGGCGTGAGAACAAACTTTGCCTCTACTGTGGAGCCGCGGATCACTTCCTCAAGTCTTGCAAAGCTCGCCCGGGAAACGGGCAATCCTAGCCTGTTCCGGGGAAGTCAAGCTGGGTGTGGTTTCTCAATCTTCTCCAGAAGTGGACTGTTTACTCTCAGTATCTTTGTCTACTAAAACAAAAGTCAAGACCGTTATGGCTCTTTTGGATTCAGGTGCTGCAGGGAATTTTATTTCTCTTTCCTGCGCCCAGAGTTTGGGTTTGAAATTACAGTTGGTCGAACGACCTATTACTATTACAGCCATTAACGGGGTTCAAATTCCTAACGCCTTGATTACGAGTCAGTCTGAGTCAATTCAGCTACAAGTGGGAGCTTTACATCATGAACAACTGAAGTTTCTAGTTATTCAGGAAATGTCTCACGATCTCGTTTTGGGTTTTCCCTGGCTCAGGCTACACAACCCTCATGTCGACTGGGGGTCGACACAAATAATTTCTTGGAGTCCTTTCTGCCGATTGAATTGTCTTACTCCTGTCGTTCCACTCCGTGCGTCGGCCAAGTTGGACGTGGAGTTAGTTCCTGAGGCTTATCGAGAGTTTTTGGATGTCTTCTCGGAACAGGCGGCTGATAAATTACCTCCGCATAGGGCTTGGGACTGTCCCATTGAGCTCATTCCTGGGAAAATACCGCCTCGAGGTCGCACTTATCCTTTGTCGGTTCCAGAGACACAAGCTATGTCTGAGTACATTAAGTCGAATTTGCAGAAGGGCTTCATCCATCCCTCCACTTCTCCAGCGGGAGCTGGCTTCTTCTTTGTAAAAAAAAAAGATGGAGGGCTGAGACCATGCATCGACTATCGTGGTTTAAATGAAGTCACCATTAAAAACAAGTATCCTCTGCCGCTCATCACAGAGCTTTTTGATAGAGTGCGTGGAGCTCGAGTATTTACTAAGCTTGACTTAAGAGGAGCATACAACTTGATACGTATTCGTCAAGGAGATGAGTGGAAGACGGCTTTCAATACGAGAGATGGGCATTATGAGTACCTGGTAATGCCATTTGGCCTCAGCAACGCCCCCGCTGTCTTTCAAGGATTCATTAATGAAGTCTTTCGGGATATGTTGTATCTGAATGTAGTAGTCTATTTGGATGACATTTTGATTTTTTCTAAGAATCTTTCTGAGCACCGACTACAAGTTAAGGAAGTACTCCTTCGGTTGCGCAAGAATCATCTTTATGGCAAGATCTCCAAGTGCACCTTTGAGGTTCCTTCTATTTCATTTTTGGGCTACATTATTTCTGGAACTGAATTGCGTATGGATCCGGAGAAACTTTCGGCCATCCGGGATTGGACTCAACCTCTTTCCTTAAAAGCAGTGCAACGATTTCTAGGATTCGCAAATTATTATCGGAAATTTATAAGAGGTTTCTCTACCATCGTGGCACCTATTACGGCTCTGACTAAAAAAGGGGCTGACCCAAGCAATTGGCCTTCTGAAGCAATAGCAGCGTTCAAACAGTTGAAGACCGCCTTTATATCTGCTCCCGTACTTCAGCAGCCAGATTTCCTAAAACCATTCTTTTTGGAGGTTGATGCTTCCACGGTAGGCATAGGTGCTGTACTCTCGCAATACGCCTCAGATGGGAAGTTGCATCCGTGTGGGTTTCATTCTCGCAAGTTCTCCCCTGCTGAACTAAATTACACCATCGGAGACAAAGAGCTACTGGCAATTAAATCTGCGTTGGAAGAATGGAGGTATCTTCTGGAGGGTGCTAAACACTTAATCACAATTTTTACGGACCACAAGAATTTACTGTATCTAAAGACGGCCCAATGTTTGAACCCCCGTCAGGCGAGATGGGCGCTCTTCTTTACCAGATTTTCCTTTATCATCAAGTATCGGGCTGGAATTCTAAATACCAAGGCGGATGCCCTATCCCGTTCAGTGATGGCTTCCGATGAGGAGAATACTATGGGGAAGGCATTAATCCTCAGTCCCATCTCTATTTCTGCAGCTCCCACTAGGTTGGGCCCTCCTCCGGGAAGAATGTCGGTACCAGTTAAATTTCGACCGAGACTGTTGCAGTGGGCACACACTTCTAAGTTTTCTGGTCATCCGGGAATTCAGAAAATGTGGGAATTTCTGCGAAGATCATACTGGTGGGACACTATGAAAAAAGATGTTCAAGAGTATGTCAATTCGTGTCCTCAATGTGCTCAGCACAAAACTCCACGTCTGCCGCCTACGGGTTTGTTGCATCCTTTGTCCATTCCTAAAAAAAGCCTTGGACTCATATCTCGATGGACTTTGTTACTGAATTACCGCTCTCTAAGGGTCATAACACCATTTGGGTGATCATTGACCGATTCTCTAAGATGGCACATTTTATTCCGTTGACCGGATTACCCTCCGCTTCCAAGTTGGCCCTGTTATTCATCCAAGAGCATTTCCGCCTGCACGGGTTACCTCTGGAAATAGTCTCAGATCGGGGAGTACAGTTTACAGCGAGATTCTGGAGAGCCCTCTGTTCAACTCTACAAATTAAGCTCAAATTCTCTTCTGCTTACCATCCACAGACTAATGGGCAAACTGAACGCGTCAATCAGGATCTAGAGACTTTTCTCCGTATTTACCTTTCCCCTTCTCAAGATAACTGGGTGGAGTTGTTACCGTGGGCTGAGTTTGCCCACAACCATTTTTATCATTCTTCTACTGGTGAGTCTCCATTCTTTATTAATTATGGATTTCATCCCCAAGTTCCGGAGTTGCCCATTTGTCCTCCAGAAGAAGTTCCTGCTGCAGCCTCAACTCTTCGACATTTCACTCAAATTTGGAGCCGAGTTCATGCCAATCTTAAGAGGGTTTCCGGTCGCTATAAATTCTTTGCGGATAGGAAACGACGAGCAGCTCCTCAATATAAGGTTGGTGACAAGGTATGGCTCTCTACCCGCAATCTTCGTTTGAAAGTACCCACCATGAAATTTGCCCCAAGGTTCATTGGTCCTTTCTCAGTGCGGCAAGTCTTGAACCCGGTCGTTTGCAAATTGGAGTTGCCTTCCCACCTTCGAATTCCAAACTCCTTCCACGTCTCTCTCCTCCGCCCCCTCATTCTAAATCGGTTCCACTCAGCATCTCCTAGGCCAACTACTACTGTGTCTGAAGCTGGGACAGAATTTGAAATCAAAGCTATTCTTGACTCTCGTTATTTTCATAAGAAATTACAGTACTTGGTAGAATGGAAAGGTTATGGTCCTGAAGAGAGAAGTTGGATCAATGCTACTGAGGTAATGGCTCCCCGACTGGTTCGAATCTTCCATTCCAGACATCCAACTAAACCCGGAAAGTGTCCAGGGGCCACTCCTGGAGGAGGGGGTACTGTCACACCCCGCGGGCAGCGGCGGCCGCGCTTACCGCTGCGGGTGTCCTGGATGGCCTGGCGTTTCTCCCCTCCGGCGGCCTCGGGGGTCCGGCGTCGGGTCGGCGGGTCTCTCCGGCGGCTCCCGGAGCGAGGGCGCCGCCATGCTGCTTTAGATTAGGTAGGCGGAGCGGGGCTGACGTCATCTGCCCGCTCCGCCAATCAGACCAAGGCGGGAGGTTCAAAGCCAGACGCCGAGCAGGGAGCCGGCGCCTGTGTATCATCGTTCTGCTTGTCTGAAGCAGTGATTTCCAGAGCTCCCTTGTTCCTATTTTCCGCTGTGTCTCCAGTGTCTCCAGTGTCTCCAGTGTCTCCAGTGTTCCAGTGTCTCCAGTGTCTCCAGTGTCCCAGTGTCTCCAGTGTCTCCAGTGTCCCAGTGTCTCCAGTGTCCCAGTGTCTCCAGTGTCTTCACGCACCTCCGTGCCTCCAAGCGCCCGAGCGCCATCACGCACCTCCGTGCCTCCAAGCGCCCGAGCGCCATCACGCACCTCCGTGCCTCCAAGCGCCCGAGCGCCATCACGCACCTCCGTGCCTCCAAGCGCCCGAGCGCCATCACGCACTTCCGTGCCTCCAAGCGCCCGAGCGCCATCACGCACCTCCGTGCCTCCAAGCGCCCGAGCGCCATCACGCACCTCCGTGCCTCCAAGCGCCCGAGCGCCATCACGCACCTCCGTGCCTCCAAGCGCCCGAGCGCCATCACGCACCTCCGTGCCTCCAAGCGCCCGAGCGCCATCACGCACTTCCGTGCCTCCAAGCGCCCGAGCGCTATCACGCACCTCCGTGCCACCAAGGCGCCTGAGCGCCATCAGCACCTCAGTACCTCGGCACCTCAGTGCCTCTGTTCCTCAGCACTCCGGTGCCTCAGCACCATAGAACCTCAGCACCTCGGAGCCTCTGCACCTTAGTATCGCAGAACTCCAACACCTCAGTACCTCGGTGTCTCAGCACCTCAGTGCCTTCAGCACCTCAATAATACCAGCATCTCTGTACCTCAGCACTCAGCACTTTCACTAGTCTTGTTTTTCAGGAGACCTTCATCATTCCTCCGTGCTTCCTGCTTACCGTCTTCATCCTGTATGAAGAAGACCTACATCCGGCCATCTCTATTGCGACCCAGTAGCGGTTCCTCTTCCCTGTCACCGGAAGAAGCCCCGAGTCCACAACACCCTTCGACCAGGTCAGTGATACCCTGTTAATACCCTTGGGCTTCGCCAATTGTTAGGAGAGTACGATCTCTACGATGCGTGGAGAACTAAACATCCTACTGTTAGAGATTACTCCTTTTATTCACATGTCCACTCCTCATATTCCAGAATCGATCTCGTTTTGACTGACAGAGTGTCACTACCGGCCATTACGAAAATTAATATATTACCGATGTCATGGTCTGACCATTCTCCGCTGAAGGTGGTGTGGAAACTTGGGGCCCGTAAAGTATCTCCGGGCCCTTGGAGACTAGGAAATTTCCTGTTATGCCATCAAGAGGCTTCACTTGCCATACATCAAACCTTAAAGGTATATTTAGAAACTAACAAACCCGAAGATACTTCGGTCTTTAATAATTGGTGCTCTTGTAAGGCTGTAATGCGGGGGGCTGCCATTCAGGCCGCTTCACGGCTGAAACGTTCTCAAAATGCTGAACGTCTCTTAGCTGAAAGCGAAGTTGCAAAATTAGAACTAGCACATAAGGCTGACCCGCAGAATAGAACTGCCTTTAAGCTTTTGCTTGCCGCAAGGGAAAAGGTGAACATTTTTTCTCTTCGGGAAGTACAACACAATCTCGCACGATTAAATCAGAGATTCTATGTATTTGGAAATAAGGCAGGGCGTCTCTTGGCACGGAAACTGCGAGGCCAGCGAGCTAAGGCTAGACTTCACTTTGTTTATTCTCCTACGGGCTCAAGAGTCTCTGACCCTTATAGTATAGCAGACACTTTTGCAGAGAATTACTCCCGACTCTACAACCTACAGTCAGATCCTAATACTCCCCAACCCATTGAAGCTGAAATCCAGTCCTTTTTAAAAAACCTGTCCCTACCGACACTGAACTCCGAGGACTGCCTGTCCCTCAGCTCTCACTGGACTATTCCTGAACTCGAGGCAGCTATTGACGGTCTTCCACGAGATAAAGCGCCGGGGCCAGATGGATTTCCGTCTAATTTCTACAAAACTTATAAAGCAGATTTGGCACCAGTGCTATTGGCAGTCTTCAACGAGGCGTCGGAGGCTGGGAGGTTCCTGAGGGAGATGCTTGAAGCGCGGATAGTGGCTATCCCTAAGCCGGGTAAATCTCCCACATCCGTTCAAAATTACCGACCGATAGCTCTGTTGAATACAGACATAAAGCTTTTTGCTAAGGTTATCGCTAACCGTCTTTGCCCCTTATTGCCTTCCCTTATAGCTGCTGATCAGGTTGGCTTCGTCCCGGGCAGGCAGGCCCCGGACAACACTCTGAGAGTTTACAATGTCATGGAGTATTGTGATGCTAATAAAGCGCCCCTCCTCGTCCTATCGTTGGACGCTGAGAAGGCGTTTGATAGGTTACACTGGGGGTATCTGAGATCAGTCCTGGGTAAGTTTGGCTTTCGGGGAAGGTTTCTGGATTCAATTTTTGCATTATATTCTGCCCCCTCTGCTAAGGTGTATGTTTAATGAGTCTATCCAGAGGTTTCGATATTCTTAACGGCACCAGACAGGGGTGCCCTTTGTCTCCCCTTATTTTTGCCCTGGCTATTGAACCCCTGGCTGAGACTATTAGGTCTGATACGAGGGTCTCGGGACCCGAGATAGGAGGATTGAGTCATAAAGTCAACCTTTTCGCAGATGAATTCTACTCTGTTTGACCAACCCTGAATCCTCCCTTGTCGGTCTCCGTGCCATATTAGATAAGTATTCTAGATTATCATACTATAAACTGAATACTTCCAAAACGGAGGCGCTACCGCTTCATATCCCACCACATATCCTGGCTCTACTTAAGGATAGATACAGATATGCTTGGCAAGCGAGAACTATTAAATATTTAGGTATACATCTATCGCTAGACAGAGATCTGTATGACTGTAACTACTCACCTCTGTTTAGCTCCTTCGAAAAATTGATCAAAGAGTGGTCTTTACATGAAATCTCTTGGCTGGGGCGTATCTCTGCAACTAAGATGGTACTGCTACCTAAACTCCTTTACTTATTTCGGGCCATCCCCCGCAATTTCCCTAAACCTCTTAGTGTTAGGGCTAATAAAATTCTATCACACTTCATCTGGAAGGGATCTAGACCGCGTATCTCTAGGCAGGTTCTGTCATTGCCCAAAGGCTTTGGTGGGGTTGCTTACCCCAACTTAGATGCATATCACTCCGCCTGCCTTCTTAGCCAGGCCCGCGACTGGTATGCAGCACATTCCCCCAAACCATGGGTAATTATTGAAAAATCCTTCCTAGGGTCGATTAACATTACAGATCTATTTCTACTGCCTATAAATAGCGTTCCGAAATGGACTGGTCCTGGGGATGCGATTAGATGCACTTTTAAGTTATGGCACTCAGTGGTTGTGTCTGACCCAACTATTGCATTACCTGCAGCGGATCTTCCTATCAGAACCGTTGCTTATACTATCCCTGATCTTATATTAAACACCTGGATTGACGCTGGAGTTGTGAGACTGAAAGATCTTTTCTTGAATGATGGTTTGATTCCCTTCTCTCAGCTTCAGTCTCAATTTGGGATATCAAAGCATGATTTTTTCAAGTTCTTACAACTACGCCATTGGCTCCATTTTTGACAGGTCTGGTAGCCCCCTTTCTCTACCTGCTATTATGCTCTCTAGATTGTCTACCTCTGGTCATAGGGGTGGGGGGTATCCAGATGGTATCAGTATATTGTTCTTTTGAATAAAACCGGTGAACTACCTTCGCAGATTAAGTGGGAGAGGGATCTTTCTATTGTACTTCGAGAGGAAGAGTGGGATACAATTTCCTCACAGTGCTTTAAAATCTCTAAATGTCTCCAGCATTCAGAAATGTTCTATAAACTATGCAATAGGGCATACTTCTCTCCGCAGAGGCTTCACCGTATCTGGCCCTTGACCTCCCAGCTATGCTGGCGAAACTGTGGTGAGGTGGGTACCATTCTACATATTTTCTGGGATTGCCCAGTTTTGGGGCCTCCGTGGACGGAAGTGTTCTCTCTTTTGGGGGAAGTGGTGGGAGCGACTGTGCCACTAGATCCACCATTACACTGAGGAAGCCGCCGATAAGGGTCCACAGGCGGAGAAACGCGTTTGTAAGGACAGGACATTATTGCTGCAGTCTGTGTAAGGACGGGACATTATTGCTGCAGTCTGCTATATTTACCTGCAGGTGACACATCACTTTGAGCTTGCCGGCTGCTTCATTTCCTTACCCCAGTGCTAAGGGGAGAATAAATAGGAGTGCATTCCCTGCTTGGGACTCTAGAGAAAAGTTGCCAGTCCTCAGTACCCTCACAGCTACGGGGGAGAGGTATTTAAAGCAAGTATATTGCATGGTATACAACGAATGATCCTATGCTGCTTTTCATGTGTGTCTGTACTACTAACCTTTCACTAAGTAATAACGTTGTGGAAATAACTGTATGCTGTACTAAAACTCCATTAATTAATCTCTTCACATGGAATTCAAGTTGGAATAACTACGAGTTGAGAGTGAATAAGACTGAGATCTGACAATTAAGGTTGTGTTGGGAGACGCAGGAATTTATGAACATTAAATTGTGTCTAAACTTTGGTTGTTTGGAGAAAGGCTCACAGTCAGCTATAGATATTTTTAATTTTTAAATTGTGTATTATTCATAACCGGCCGGTTTACGTGTATTAATGTTGTGTTGTTCACATTTTTGATATATAAATCTGTTGTCAAAGTAGTAGCGCGGTCTCATTGATTTATTTATTCTTTGTCTATTTCTGAGGATTTGAGATTAAGTCCTCGGGACCAGCTGCTATTACTTTGATTAATGACGGTGCCAGGTGTATATTTGTAGTTTTGTTTTAGATCCACTATTTGCCTTATTCCACTACTCTCCTCACGCTCTCCTCAGCTGCGACAAGTATATTGTAGGTCACGTCTTAATATCAGCTAAGGCAGCGATAGGCCAATTGTGGAAATCACAGTCCATACCTCACATTCAGACGGTTATCCCATTTCCTTTTTGAAACAGCGGGATGTGTATACTCTTCATCTCCTTCTTCTATCTATATGAGATGGTTTAAATGTAGTGAATTCCGGGAGAGACAGGGTCACTCCGTAATTTTGAGTGATCCCATTGACACGGCAATTCTGCACTCTCCACAATCTGATAATACCCGTATGTGACAGATGCCCCCTATCTATCTATCTTTATGTTACAATATCTGAGTAAGGTACTCCCCTGACATATATGTCCTCCTCTCTTTGTCTATATTTCTTCCCTCGTGTGTCGCTGTCTTGTTATGTCTTTCCCTCTCTACTGTGCTCTCTATTTTATTACTATTTTGGTTCTATCTATGGTTGATAGTTAAGAGAATCTATGTACACTATTAGTGAACTGAGCTTCTGAATCCAGATTTGCTGTGAATGATCGGGTCTCATGTATTAGCTCAATGTTGTACTCTTTATACGATCTCTGTTCATGTACATTTATTTGTTTTTTCCCCCTCTATATTTGGAAACTAATAAAAAAATAATTATTGAAAAAAAGAAAAAGTAAAAAAATATATTTTTTTTTAAAAAACATCATGTCGACCTTTTGACCTGTCGACCTAGAGACCCTGTCGACCAATAGTGTTCAACCTAGACATTGTCGACCTAAGTGTGATCAACCTAGATACCGGATACCGATCAGATCTGATCTGATCTGAGACTGAGACTTGATCATGTGGATGGATGGGACGTGATACCACAGGAATGCACCTGGAGTTTCTAAACACTAACAACAGCTTTAGATGCGAGGCAATAAAACAATTTAATAATGCTCAATAAAACACAATCAATAAAAAAAAAGGTGAAAGATAATGAGAATAAATCCTGTCTGTAATAAAAGGACTATCACAGGTCCAAAAGCACATAATCATAAGGGGTATTCTTACCCGGTGACAAAGAAAGGAGCTGCTGGTGGTGTTTTGCTGGGTGCTTTTCCAGATAAGCACTCCAGCTAGGCTCCAAAGCGTAGTTGCTGGGAAGGAGAATCCCCTTTGGTCCTTGGTCACTGCTGCCAACACGTTTCGATCCTTTTGTGTCTCTTCCTCAAGGCAAGTGACCATGTTGAGCTGGTTCCTAGTATTTATAGCTCTCCTGTGTGATTACCGGAAGTCAGCGTCATCCTTCCGGTTGCCGATTTTTCTGAAAAAAAACTCTAACCCTGTGCCATTCTGTAATAATAGTACCTTTCTCTAAAAGAGGTGGACTCTCTTACTGTGGGTGTAGTATGGTTTGCCGGCGGTCGGGGCCACCGGCAACCTGAAGACCACCCCTTACTGTACTAATGTCCCCAAGGGAGCATGTTGAGTTCCCCAAAAAGCTAAAAAATCAAATAAAAGTAAAATCCGTTGACCGGAAGCGTGGGTGTAAAGTCACTTCCGATTCCAGATGGCAGAACATAGCGATGGTTGGCTGCATCACCTGCAACGGTTTGCAGCCTCCTCACAGTTCGTTTTTTGGATGTCCTGATGTTCAGTTACTTCCGGTTCCGGTTGGCAAGTTAGCGATGTGGTTGGCGGCATACTCCATGAAAGCCGGTATAGAAGGTGTAAATCACTTCCGGTCATGACTGGCAATTCATCAGTTGGTTGGCATCATTTTTATTCTTAACACGCCATTAGCATTTCCAAATGTAATTGCTTTCACAGGTTCATGGAGATGAAGTTTTTATCCATATGTAACAAAAAGGAGATATATGAAAGTCAAGGATATAAACAAAAAAGGAAGCGAATACTTAACAGTCTGTATGATTAATTATAGTATACAGTGATGTGATGTCTGCCGATGCCATATACATATCTTCGTTCCAGTTTATTCAAAGTGTCCATGGTGTCTTTCAAATAGGTTGGCATTTTGGATACAATGGGTTGTAGATGATGATCGATGAAACTGGATAGGTTACGGGTCATATTGTTTGTGCCCGAAATTATTGGTCTCCCAGGTGGATTCAAGGGATCCTTGTGCCTTTTCGGAAGAATGTACTATGTCGATATTGTAGGGTCCTTGATTTCAATGTATTGTTTTTCTTCTTCAGTAATTCCTGATTGTGAGATTGGTAAATTTATTGGCGATTTTAGCTGTAGGATCCGCTTAAAGTTTACGATAAGTATTGCTTTGTAATTGTCGAATAATCTCCTTCTCATACAAAGTTATGTCCATAATGACGATCCCACCGCCCTTATCGGAGGGTTTTATAATTATTTATTTATCTTCCTGGAGCGTTTTGACCGCCATCCTCTCGTTGCTTGTGAGGTTCCACTTCTATACCTTTTCTTTTCCAGTTCTCCAAGTCATCCAAGTCTAGTTTTGCAAAAGTTTCTACATAGGGTCCTTTCATATGGGCTGGATTAAAAGTAGACGACTTCTTAAACCTCTGTCCCTTTGTTTCATCATTTGATGGTTCCTGATTATGAAAAATCTTCTTGAGCAAAAGTTTGTACTTTTGGACATCTATGAATGCATCAAAATCTTACATGTTGTTCATCTTACATGTCGGAGCAAATTTTAGTCCTTTCTGCAATACTCTCTCCTCTTTCTCTGTGAGTTTTCCACTGCTCAAATTAACGATTTGGCATGGTTGTTTTTCCTGTTCACTGGTGTTTTCCACTGTAGTGTTCTTTTTCTTTCTCCATTTCTTTTTCCTTTTTGTATGTGTCCACCCTCCCCTTATCCCTCTTCTGGTTTTACGACTAGGATTTCTTATCTTCTCCAAAAACTCACCTATCTCTCTAAAAAAGGGCTCCGTGGGGCGATGTTTGCTTCATCAATGGGGGCCAGCTCAACATGGTTTCTTGCCTTGAGGAAGAGCCACAAAAGGCTTGAAACGCGTTGGCAGCAGTGACCAAGGACCAAAGGGGATTCTCCTTTCCGATAGCTAAGTTTTGGAGCCTAGCTGGAGTGCTTATCTGGAAGAGAACCCAGCAAAACAACACCAGCGGCTCCTTTCTTTGTCACTGGGTAAGAATACCCCATATTATTCTGTACTTTTTGACCTGCAATAGTCCTTTTATTACAGACAGGATTCATTCGCATTATCTTTCATCTTGTTTTTTATTGTGCATTATTAAATTTTTTATTGTCTTGCATCTAAAGCTGTTGTACGTGTTTAGAAACTCCTAGCGCCTTTCTGTGGTATCACGTCCCATCCATTTTTGGTGCCCTGTGCCAGAGAGAGAACTGGTGCCCCCCTTCCTTTTCCCCATATATGAAATAAAAATAGCTGTGATATCATTATAAATAATGTATTTTCAATTTACTAATGCAATTTATTAACTACAAAACCAAATATACATGCACACTTTTTTTTCTTTCTTTTGTTTAATTATATGTGTAAGGAATAATATGGCTGAGGGAGGGGTAGATGGAGAAATGGAATCATTTTTGGGATGATCTGGGAGGGAGTTGTGAGGGGAAGAGAACAATATGAAAGAAGATGGAATGGTTTGGTGAGGGGTAGAGGGAACAACGTGAGATAGAAAGCAGATGGAGAGGGAGGTAAACTGGAAGGGGACAGGGAATAATATGAATTGTATGCTACAGGAAGAAAATAAGATTTTACTCACCGGTAAATCTATTTCTCGTAGTCCGTAGTGGATGCTGGGGACTCCGTAAGGACCATGGGGAATAGACGGGCTCCGCAGGAGACTGGGCACTCTAAGAAAGATTTAGTACTACTGGTGTGCACTGGCTCCTCCCTCTATGCCCCTCCTCCAGACCTCAGTTAAGGAAACTGTGCCCGGAAGAGCTGACATTACAAGGAAAGGATTTTGGAACCCAGGGTAAGACTCATACCAGCCACACCAATCACACCGTATAACTTGTGATAAACTTACCCAGTTAACAGTATGAACAAACAACAGAGCATCAACCAGTGGATGCCAACATAACATAACCCCTTATTAAGCAATAACTATATACACGTATTGCAGAAAGTCCGCACTTGGGACGGGCGCCCAGCATCCACTATGGACTACGAGAAATAGATTTACTGGTGAGTAAAATCTTATTTTCTCTAACGTCCTAGTGGATGCTGGGGACTCCGTAAGGACCATGGGGATTATACCAAAGCTTCCAAACGGGCGGGAGAGTGCGGATGACTCTGCAGCACCGAATGGGCAAACACAAGGTCCTCCTCAGCCAGGGTATCAAACTTGTAGAATTTTGCAAAGGTGTTTGAACCCGACCAAGTAGCAGCTCGGCAAAGCTGTAATGCCGAGACCCCTCGGGCAGCCGCCCAAGAAGAGCCCACCTTCCTTGTGGAATGGGCTTTCACTGATTTTCAGAAAACAGGCTGGTGATAGCGTAACAGAGAGGAGGAACGTGAGAGGAGCAAGCAGAGAAGGTAGGACACTTCAGGCTGAGGGCGAGTGGGTAGGAATACCTAGTTTATAAGCAGGAAAGTGTTCTTTCATCTAAAGCTGGCCATAGACTAGGACGATATAGCGTAGAAATACACAATTTGTACGCCTCGTGCGAGGCATCATGGCACATTATTTGGATGCGATGCGCAGTTCCGCGGGTCGAATGTTGCGTCCTCTGATCATACGCGCTGCCCATATTATCCGTCGTAATCGTACGCACATCATACCATGTTTTAATGCACATTGTGTGCATCGTTTGATCTGCTGCACTTTTTGAGAGGCACACGATAGTTCGTTTACCGACCCGTCGTTGGCACATCGTGTGTCATAAAATACAGTACCAAATCGTGAGGCCGGGCCTGCCGTGGAGTTCAAGGGAAATTGTGACACGACTCGCATATAATGCTGGCCGTCCTGGTGTGTGTCCAGCATAAAGGGTGCTAAACTACACATGAACTCCCATTGAACCAAAGGATAGTTAAGGTGTGCAAACTCTTACCACTCGGCAGGCAGGACCCATTCCTTGTGACAAGGAACTGTGTGCAGAGTTTTATACGCTCATTTTGTTGTTTGTAGGGAAATATTTGTTTAATATGCAAAGCCTGGTTTATTTCTATGCTATATTTACAGATCCTGGGTTATTTAAAGTACATAGGTGCTGTATATGCAGAGCCTGGTTTATTTGGGTATCCAGGTGATAGGTCGCCAGTCAAAAGGTTGACAGGTTTAGTTGGTCGACATGACAATGATCAACACAAAATGCGGTCGACGCATGTTTTTTGGGGGAATTTTTTGCAACTTTTTCATACTTACCATCGACGTGGACTACAATTGAGAATAGTAACCTGTGCAGAGGCTGGATTATTGCAGACATACAGTATGTGTTATATACGCAGAGCCTGGATTACTTGCAGACATACAGTATGTGTTATATACGCAGAGCCTGGATTACTTGCAGACATACAGTATGTGTTATATACGCAGAGCCTGGATTACTTGCAGACATACAGTATGTGTTATATATGCAGAGCCTGGATTACTTGCAGACATACAGTATGTGTTATA
This sequence comes from Pseudophryne corroboree, assembly GCF_028390025.1. NCBI lineage: Eukaryota > Metazoa > Chordata > Amphibia > Anura > Myobatrachidae > Pseudophryne > Pseudophryne corroboree. The sequence continues at coordinate 350,192,853 of NC_086453.1, read as the reverse complement.
TATGCAGAGCCTGGATTACTTGCAGACATACAGTATGTGCTATATATGCAGAGCCTGGATTACTTGCAGACATACAGTATGTGTTATATACGCAGAGCCTGGATTACTTGCAGACATACAGTATATGTTATATATGCAGAGCCTGATTTACTTGCAGACATACAGTATGTGTTATATATGCAGAGCCTGGATTACTTGCAGACATACAGTATGTGTTATATACGTAGAGCCTGGATTACTTGCAGACATACAGTATGTGTTATATACGTAGAGCCTGGATTACTTGCAGACATACAGTATATGTTATATATGCAGAGCCTGATTTACTTGCAGACATACAGTATGTGTTATATATGCAGAGCCTGGATTACTTGCAGACATACAGTATGTGTTATATACGTAGAGCCTGGATTACTTGCAGACATACAGTATGTGTTATATACGCAGAGCCTGGATTACTTGTAGACATACAGTATGTGTTATATACACAGAGCCTGGATTACTTGCAGACATACAGTATGTGTTATATACGCAGAGCCTGGATTACTTGCAGACATACAGTATATGTTATATATGCAGAGCCTGATTTACTTGCAGACATACAGTATGTGTTATATATGCAGAGCCTGGATTACTTGCAGACATACAGTATGTGTTATATACGTAGAGCCTGGATTACTTGCAGACATACAGTATATGTTCTATGGCCCTCATTCCGAGTTGATCGGTCGCAAGGCGAATTTAGCAGAGTTACACACGCTAAGCCGCCGCCTACTGGGAGTGAATCTTAGCTTCTTAAAATTGCGACCGATGTATTCGCAATATTGCGATTACTAACTACTTAGCAGTTTCAGAGTAGCTTCAGACTTACTCTGCCTGTGCGATCAGTTCAGTGCTTGTCGTTCCTGGTTGACGTCACAAACACACCCAGCGTTCGCCCAGGCACTCCCACCGTTTCTCCGGCCACTCCTGCGTTTTTTCCGGAAACGGTAGCGTTTTCAGCCACACGCCCCTGAAACGCCGTGTTTCCGCCCAGTAACACTCATTTCCTGTCAATCACATTACGATCGCCGGAGCGATGAAAAAGCCGTGAGTAAAATTACTTTCTACATAGCAAAGTTACTTGGCGCAGTCGCAGTGCGAACATTGCGCATGCGTACTAAGCGGATTTTCATTGCGATGCGATGAAAAATACCGAGCGAACAACTCGGAATGAGGGCCTATATGCAGAGCCTGATTTACTTGCAGACATACAGTATGTGTTATATCCGCAGAGCCTGGATTACTTGCAGACATACAGTATGTGTTATATACGCAGAGCCTGGATTACTTGTAGACATACAGTATATGTTATATACGCAGAGCCTGAATTACTTGCAGACATACAGTATGTGTTATATATACGCAGAGCCTGGTTTACTTGCAGACATACAGTATGTGATATATATGCAGAGCCTGGGTTACTTGCAGACATACAGTATGTGTTATATACGCAGAGCCTGGATTACTTGCAGACATACAGTATTTGTTATATACGCAGAGCCTGGATTACTTGCAGACATACAGTATGTGTTATATACGCAGAGCCTGGATTACTTGCAGACATACAGTATGTGTTCTATATGCAGAGCCTGGATCACTTGCAGACATACAGTATGTGTTATATACGTAGAGCCTGGATTACTTGCAGACATACAGTATGTGTTATATACGCAGAGCCTGGATTACTTGCAGACATACAGTATATGTTATATATGCAGAGCCTGGATTACTTGCAGACATACAGTATGTGTTATATATGCAGAGCCTGATTTACTTGCAGACATACAGTATGTGTTATATACGCAGAGCCTGGATTACTTGCAGACATACAGTATATGTTATATACGCAGAGCCTGAATTACTTGCAGACATACAGTATGTGTTATATACGCAGAGCCTGGTTTACTTGCAGACATACAGTATGTGATATATATGCAGAGCCTGGGTTACTTGCAGACATACAGTATGTGTTATATACGCAGAGCCTGGATTACTTGCAGACATACAGTATTTGTTATATACGCAGAGCCTGGATTACTTGCAGACATACAGTATGTGTTATATACGCAGAGCCTGGATTACTTGCAGACATACAGTATGTGTTCTATATGCAGAGCCTGGATCACTTGCAGACATACAGTATGTGTTATATACGTAGAGCCTGGATTACTTGCAGACATACAGTATGTGTTATATACGCAGAGCCTGGATTACTTGCAGACATACAGTATATGTTATATATGCAGAGCCTGGATTACTTGCAGACATACAGTATGTGTTATATATGCAGAGCCTGATTTACTTGCAGACATACAGTATGTGTTATATACGCAGAGCCTGGATTACTTGCAGACATACAGTATGTGTTATATATGCAGAACCTGGATTACTTGCAGACATACAGTATGTGTTATATATGCAGAGCCTGATTTACTTGCAGACATACAGTAAGTGTTATATACGCAGAGCCTGATTTACATGCAGATATACAGTATGTATTATATATGCAGAGCCTGGTTTACTTGCAGATATATAGTATGTGTTATATATGCAGAGCCTGGATTACTTGCAGACATACAGTATGTGTTATATATGCAGAGCCTGATTTACTTGCAGACATACAGTATGTGTTATATACGCAGAGCCTGGATTACTTGCAGACATACAGTATGTGTTATATACGCAGAGCCTGGATAACTTGCAGACATACAGTATGTGTTATATATGCAGAGCCTGATTTACTTGCAGACATACAGTAAGTGTTATATACGCAGAGCCTGATTTACATGCAGATATACAGTATGTATTATATATGCAGAGCCTGGTTTACTTGCAGATATATAGTATGTGTTATATATGCAGAGCCTGGATTACTTGCAGACATACAGTATGTGTTATATACGCAGAGCCTGGATTACTTGCAGACATACAGTATGTGTTATATATGCAGAGCCTGGATTACTTGTAGACATACAGTATGTGTTATATACGCAGAGCCTGGATTACTTGCAGACATACAGTATGTGTTATATATGCAGAGCCTGGATTACTTGCAGACATACAGTATGTGTTATATACGCAGAGCCTGGTTTACTTGCAGACATATAGTATGTGTTATATATGCAGAGCCTGGATTACTTGCAGACATACAGTATGTGTTATATACGTAGAGCCTGGATTACTTGCAGACATACAGTATGTGTTATATACGCAGAGCCTGGATTACTTGCAGACATACAGTATGTGTTATATATGCAGAGCCTGGATTACTTGCAGACATACAGTATGTGTTATATACGCAGAGCCTGGATTACTTGCAGACATACAGTATGTGTTATATATGCAGAGCCTGATTTACTTGCAGACATACAGTAAGTGTTATATACGCAGAGCCTGGTTTACATGCAGATATACAGTATGTATTATATATGCAGAGCCTGGTTTCTTTGTAGCACAATATGTGTATAATATACTCAAAGTCAGTGCTTAAAGTGCCCCTAGAAAGGTGGTGGAACTCACCCCCCCCCCCAACCCCCCACCCCATCGCATATGTAATAAAAGGATTGCTTGCATCACAAAAAAGGGTGTGGTCTTAAAAGGGCGTGGTCATGCAGTAGTATCCCCAATTCAAATGATGCCACGTAGTAGTACAATCTTATTCTTATTACACCACATAGTAGTGTCCCTTATTCATTGTATGACACACATTAGTGCCCCTTATATTCAAAGCTAACAGTAGTAGCACTCCAAATACACATAATGCCCACAGCAGTAGCGCCCCTTATACAGTGCCCACAGTAGTAGTGCCCCTTATGCAATGTACACTGTTGTTGCAGTGCCCACAGTGGTTGTGTCCCTTATGTAGAGCCCATAGTAGTGGTGCCCCTTGTGTCTCCAGGAGTGATGCCCCTTATGAAGTGTCTCCTATACAATGCCCTCATTAGTAGTGCCCCCAGTGGTAATGCCCCTGTGTAGTAGTGCCCCCAGTAGTAGTGCCCCGAGTAGTAATGCCCCTTGAAGTATTCCCCCGTGTAGTAGTGCCCCCAGTTTTAATGCCCCCATATAGTATTGCCCCAGCTAGTTAGCCCCATATAGTTATGCCCCCAGCAGTTAACCCCCATATAGTTATGCCCCCAGTAGTTATGCCCCCAGTAGTTATGCCCCCATATAGTTATGCCCCCATGTACTAATGCCCCCATGTAGTAATGCCCCCATGTAGTAATGCCCCCATGCAGTTATGCTCCCAGTAGAAGCGCCGCTTACACACACACACACACACACACACACACACACACACACACACACACACACACAAAAAGTTAAAATAAACACAATACTCACCACCCCTGCTCCTGGGTCCGACCGCTGCAGTCCTTCTGGCGTCCGCTCCTCGGAACTATGGGAGATAGCGCGCCACACAGAGCCAGAAGCCGGAGCTCAAGCGTGAGCTCCTGCCACCGGCTACTGCTGTGGAGAGGGAGTCGGGTGCTCGCTGGTAACACAATCTCAGCGGGCACCCAGTATCTGCCTGCGGTCCTGGGGTCACATTCTGGGTTAGGTGAGCTGGAGGAGGCAGGACTGGTTCCGTCTAGAAATGGAACTGACGGAATGTTCCAGGTTACTTTAACCCCTGCTCAGAGCCCAGTTAAATTGCTGTATGATATATATTGTTATAAGCAGAGCCTTGTTTCGTTGCATCACAGTATGGGCCTATGAGGTGTGTTCCCTTCCCTGCCGGGGCAGTCGGTGGCAGTGCCTACACACTGTGCGATATGCAAACGCTATGGCTCAGTGACATCACGCCGCAGCGGGCCGTGCATGCAGTTTTTGGACAACGGTCCAAATTGAGCTGCATGCACGTCCGACAGCGAGGGTTGTTAACGTCCCGCAGGGCCGCGCACTGCTCGGCGGCAGCGGCATACACACTTAGCGATAAAGTAACGTCGCTCAGGAAGGGCCAAAATGAGCAATGACGTTTAATTTATCGCTAAGTGTGTACCCACCTTAAGAGTGTATTACAAACCAATCTTGTGCTACTTTAGTTATCATATATACATTTTGCTTGTTAAGCATTGGCAATACCTTCACACAAATGTAGATTTCTATTTGGAAGGCCATTATAAAATAGCGTTGTGCATCCATGAGGCAGATTACAGTTACAATATATACACATTCCTCCTGGCAGCGTTGGACTGGGAAATGATTCCCTTAAGGTAACGGAGAGTCATAAACCATCGCACACATTAAGTGTTGCGTCCCTCCGGGGGTTATTCTCCCGATACATGTTGATGTATTTGTAAAAACAGTGATATCATTGCCAGTTTCCATTACAGGAGTTTTGTTCTTAACAACATTATGACCTGAGTGTGTAAGACTGGCGCTGTCCAGCATGGCTGCAAATAGGTACGTCTATACTTTATATCATGCTAGCATGGTGTGTGTGTGTGTGTGTGTGTGTGTGCGTGTGTGCGTGTGTGCGTGTGTGTGTCAGGCTATGATCTTGGTGGTATACGTTGGATAAATGCAGGGACCTGTAATCTTTGTGCACTTAGATATATAAATTCTGATAAGCAGTGCAAATATTTTTTAGATGCCCGTTGATTTAGGGTAGGCTAAAATCGTCTTTCGCAAATATGAAACTGTTTCTGTGAGTGACATAATATTAGCGTCTCCCTGTAACGGATGCTATTGAAAACAAGGTGACGTAGCACTGAAACCTCCGATCTTAAAGATCTTATTAGATAGTTGCATGGGCAGTGGGACTATTTGTCATCTCATGCCTTGTTAGCAGTGTGAGAAAACAAGACCCAAGCATAATTACTAATGGGGGTCATTCCGACCTGATCGCACGCTGCCGTTTTTCGCAGCGCATCGATCAGGTCACTACTGAGCATGCGTATGCACCGCAATGCGCAGGCGCGTCGTACAAGTACAAAGCAGATCGTTGCTGGGTGATGGATTAAACGAAGAATCCATTCGCACGGGCGATCGCAAGGAGATTGACAGGAAGAAGGCGTTTGTGGGTGGCAACTGACCGTTTTCTGGGAGTGTTTGGAAAAACGCAGGCGTGTCCAAGCATTTGCAGGGCGGGTGTCTGACGTCAATTCCGGGACCGGACAGGCTGAAGTGATCGCAAGGGCTGAGTAAGTTCAGAGCTACTCAGAAACTGCACATAACTTTTTGGCACAGCTCCCCTGCACAAGCCTTCGCACACTTGCTATGCTAAAATACACTCCCCCATAGGCGGCACCTATCTGATCGCGCGGGCTGCAAAAAATTGCAGCGTGTGATCAAATCGGAATGACCCCCAATATGGATTCTCCAGGAAACTATGCAAGGTTTCGGTATTGGCACAGGGGGAGAAAAGGTGGGGTACAAGGGTATCCAGCCGTCCTCGAGTGTTGCAGAGTAGAAAGTAGTGCCCCCCCACCAGTAACAGACAGTGTCTGCAGGAAATGATAACATAGTAGGGGAAGTCCTCAGCGGGTGGGTGAGAATATCGTACATGTAATCAGAGGAGTTGCTTTCACGGTGTTTGACTTTCACTCACTGTGGATATTCTCAATTCCAACAATCAACAGAAATGATATAAATCTTTAATTGGAGATAGATGAGTATAGGCTTATAAGCGTTTGTACTGGGATTACCAATTGTTTGTTCATAATGTGGATTTGTTTCACAAGCACTTTATGAAGAATCATTCCGTAACACTCTTCTGAGACTCCTCTGCTCATCCGGGAGTAACCTCTTATTATATGGCCTCGCAAATCTGTGGCCGTGTAATAAAATAAGCGGGTAACAAGGAGAGGAAAGAAACCTCTATACCGTGGTGCACTCTTTCTGGATAGTTAAATTAAAACATAACTTTTATTAGTATAAACCAAGACTCACACAGACGTACAGACCATCAACATGTGATAAAAATACAGCTTAGCGAGTGGGTATGGCGCAAGACAACAGACGCCGCTATGGAAGTGCGGTTATAACTCAACAAATGTAATTAGTATCTGTTCCTGGATAATTTCAAACCAACCTAATTTATAGGTCACAGTAGTGGTTGTGACATCATATCTCCCTCTGTGAGAATTGGGGAGTACAATTGGTAGGCAAATCAGAGGAATTCCGCAGCACAATATCAATCATTTCTCATCTGACGTCAAATATTTTCAAACCAGCAGATTTTCTGCCTTCATGTTGTAAACACCTTGTATGGTGATAAGACACTTAGGGGTCTATTCAATTGAAGTCGGATCCATTCCGACATTCATTTGTCGGGAATGGATCCGACCTGGGCTATTCAATGTCATCTCAATTTAACTTAAAAAAAAAGTCAAAATGAGATGTGGGAGCTGAGACAGGGGAGAGCCGCGGGCAGACGGGGGAGAGCAGCGGCTATATATAGCTGCTGCTGTAGCGCTGCTCTCCCCCGTCTGCTTGTGGCTCTCCCCTGTCTCCCGCCCCATCCCCCGTCTCTCTGCTTCTCCCTGTCCCTCCTCTCCCCGTTCCCGCATCACAGCTGCCGCTCACGGCAGCTTCCACCCGGCTCCAGCAAGCCAGGTCTCGCTTGCTGGAGCCGGGTGGACGCTGCTGTGAGCGGCGGCTGTGATACAACATCCTCCGGCGCTGCTCTCCCTCGTCTGCCCGCAGCTCTCCCCGTCTCTGCTCCCACATCTCACTTCGGCTTTTTTAAAGTCGAATTGAGATGGTCGAAAAAGGGGGCCAACCCCTTCCAACGTAAAAAAGTCAAAAACTGCCAGCTTTTTGACAGACGGCAGCTTTCGACTTCAATTGAATAGACCTCTTAGGGGTCTATTTACTAAGCCTTGGCTGGAGATAAAGTACCAGCCAATCTGCTCCTAACTACCATGTCACAGGCTGGGTTTAAAAAAAAGAAGAAGGCAGGAGCGGATTGGCTGGTACTTTATCTCCCTCCAAGACTTAGTAAATAGACCCCATAGGTACAGAGTTATCAAGCCTTAGAGAGTGATAAATAGCACGGTGGTAAAGTACTAATCAACCAGCTCCTAACTGTCATTTTTCAAACACAGCCTATAACATGGAAGATAGGAGCTGATTGGCTGGTACTTTATTTCCGTGCTGTGTATCACTCTCCAAGGCTTGATAAATGGGCGTTTAGTATCCATATATTATGGCTGCACAATGCTTATCTGACAGGATGATATATAGATAAATGGATGTTTCCTGTATCAGTCTTGTCCTCCTGGTTAGGGCTATCAAGATATTAATTGGTAAGGTTTGTTCAAAGTTAGAAGAAAGGGAGGCATATCGTCTGCACCTGGTTTTCCTCCTTTGACCTTGAAACCGGATCCCAATTGGTACAGACGGTATATGCCTCATAGAGCCTGCATCTGCTGATGGTGTTTTGTACTAGCTAATGTGAGTGCAGGGGAGAGTTTCATTTAAGCTGTATTGCAAAATATACATATGGCTATTAAGACGTGTACGTATTTTGTTCCGCCCAAAGGGAAAAATATCATTAATAATGCTAATTAAGTCGATATCTGATCAGCAGATCACTTGACACAGTTTTTGTAAAGAATCTGTGTAATACCCCTTTTACACTGTAGCACGGGACGCAGCCATATCGCCTGACACGGCTGCGACCCGTGCTACAGCCCGCTTTCCCACAGCGCTCACCAACCCGGCATATTGGCGAGTTGGTGACACTGCTAGTCGCGCAGCAGGGGCGGCGCTGGGAGATCACATGATCTCCCAGCGCCCCCCTCCCATACACTGTGAACGGGAGCCGTGTCGCCTCGACACGGCACCCGTTCACACTAGACAGCTTACCGGGTTGAACACGTGTTCAACCCGGCTAGCTACCAGGGTAGGATTCCCGGATTGCTTGATCCGGGAATTTGCAGGGGGACCCTTTTCCACTAGGGAAAAACACGGGTAAATGCGCCCCCCCGCCGATGAGAGGGCACAGAAAGGTGATAGAAGAGGAAACTTCCTATCAGTTGATGTATTTAGATACACAATATTATTCATCAACTGATAGGAAGTTCAATTTGTGTACTCATATATAAGAAAGTTTGTTCCCTATTTGTATCTGGAAAAAAATGCGCACCCCCCCACTCAATGCTTTCTTCATGGGAAAAAAATCATGACTTTGACGCGTTATTCCTCAACAACTTGATCACTTATCAAAACTCTGCAACCTGATTGCACATCTACATCACACACACTATCGAATGACACCTGAACCAGCAAAATCTGTGATGTCATTGCGGAGTAGTTGATAAAATTGCTTCGCCAATTTAAATGTATCGATTTTCAAATCAAATGATATCATCATCTATCTACGATCTATATATTATCTTCTTTTGTATGCTTTTTATCCTCACAGCCTGCAGGGGATTGGCTGGGGTCAGGAAGTGGGTGTAACACACTCAGGCTGGTCAAGTATATCCAAGCAGGAGCTTAGATTATTATTTAATATTAATAATAATAATAATACTTATTGTGTGTGTATATGTGTATATATATCTGCTGACTAGGAGAAGCCACTCTTCCTGCTGAGGATTATCCACGAAAACGAAATTGTGGCTTATATCGAACTCAGCATTATTGTATTACTGTTTGCCTTACTGAGTTGGCATATTCAATACAAACCTTGCTGTGGAATCAGCTCATTCTTTATTACATCTGTTATTGCAAAGCCTGTTTTACTGATATTGAGCCCCTGATGAAGTCCAGTTGGACGAAACGCGTCGGGTTTCTGGTTCGGATATAAGAACATCGGATATGCAATAATTAAGAAAACCACATTAAACTTACCAATTATCCGCAATATATGGTGTCCATATCTGATGTCTGCATATTGATTATGTCAGCCATTTGTTATTCACTGTGGTTGTTGAATACTTTTATATAGATATATAAAAAAAATATTTTAAAGTGATTTGTGGTCAAATTCTGGAAGATATCATTGGGTTCAGCTCCCTTAGACACCACCCCTTTCTCTCTCTCTCTCTCTCTCTCTCTCTCTCTCTCTCTATCTATCTATATATATATATATATATATATATATATATATAGTCCAGCAGAAACTCAAAAGGAGTCAGTCCAATTAGGTGCAAGCGGCTTTTTCTCTGTGAATTTGCATTTTGCAATCCAATTAGCAACTCACACTGAACAAGTCACCTCCGTGAGGGTGAGAGATGGTAAGGCAAACATTTTAATGTTAAAAATTTCGGACACCTTGCAGAACACCTTGATATACGCCAACATGACTAATTGGGTATTTGGAAGTTTACAAATGATTAGTTAATACAATAATTAAATGTCATTTTGGGGGGGGGGGGGGGGTTGTTAAAAAATGTTTTTCTTAATTACCAAAAAAATCAACAACTTTGTTACTTTTATGCACCCCAAATTTAAGTAAAGTGGGGTTTTGTTTGTAAATAAATGCTTTTTATTTGATTTTATTTTGTGCATTTTTTTAGTCTCCTCAAAGTACCCCAAAGCATCTACTTTCCTACTTATTTCATTCTTTTTTTCTTTTTTTTTTAATGTGAAATGGAAGTTACCTCTTTTTAAAAAATAAATAAATAATTTTTCACTTCTTTTTTTTTTTAATGCACAAATCAGCCATGTAACACAGTGTAAATCCCTCCAGTGCTTTCCTTACGGCCACTAACAGCCTTCTGTATGGTTCTGCAAATGAAATTGTCATGTTTGAGGGTCCAGAAAGGTCACCCCACTTTCTCATCCACTTTTCTCACATTGCAATTCGCAAAACCCCTGCTGCTTGTGGGTGTGGTGTGGAAGGTAGATAGTAATTAGGTCGACAGTGTCTAGGTCGACAACTATTGGTCGACAGTAACTAGGTCAACAGGGTCTTTAGGTCGACATGGTCTAGGTCGACAGGTCAAAAGGTCGACATGAGGGTTTTTTTTTTGTGTCGTTTTCTTCGTAGAGTGACCGGGAACCCCAATTAGTGCACCGTGTCCCCTCGCTCCGCTACCGCTTTGCTCGGCACAGATTATCATTCCAATTGTAGTCCACGTGGATCATTAAGTATGAAAAGGTTAAAAAAAAGATAAAAATCGTGAAAAACTCATGTCGACCTGTCGACCTAGAACATGTAAACCTAGAGACCCTGTCGACCTAGAAACCCTGTCGACCTAGTTACTGTCGACCTAGAGACCGGATCCCGCTGCTTGTACTGTGAATAGCCATTTTACATTGGATTGGAGAATTCTCAGGAACATATTCATAGCAATAATTAATGGATTAAAATTGTGCTGAGCGTGCGGTGGGAGATGGGGGGGCGCTCATTTCACCCAGCGGGTGAAGTGAACGACCCGCTAGATTGGCCTGCACGCCAGGCCAATCTAGCAGCAGCGATAGCGATGCGCGAGGCTGCGCATCGCTATCGCTGTATGGGGTACACGCGGAGCGATCCTGCTTGCTTAGAATATCGCTCCGTGAGTACCCCCCTTTAGATTTATGAGATGGGAGTGTCTGGCTGCGGTCAGTATTGTCCATTGTCTGCCAGAGCTGCCATTTAAATATGGAGACCTATGAAATGCTCAGACCTCTGGCTGCATTGCAGGTAGTGTGTGTTCTGTCACTTGTACGGTCAGTATACTGTATGTAGTATGTTTCCTGTGTTTACCAGTTGATATTGCACGCAGACAGCAAATAATCATACAAGGTTTGTGGTTTGCCAGCCCAGTGTTGTTACAAACAAGGAATAACCAGGGACCAGCAGTAAGTTCCCAGGAGCGCTATAAATGTTGCTATGTTACAAGAGTTACTTGAGGACACGTCTGGTCTGGGAATATGTGGCGAGTATCTATACAGGGTACGGTTTCAATCAGTCTGCCCATCTTTGTGTTTACATTGTGTTCAATTGATTTGCAACAAAGCAAAGAGCTGTATGTGACGTTGTTGTGTGCAGCCCAGTGACTGATGAGCCCTGTGCTGTCAGCTTCTGCATCATTGGGTGCAGAGAGATTAGACGGAGCAGAAAATACTGAACACCTGATATATAGACCTTAGAATTACATGTAAGGTAACCCCAATTTGCTCACTGAGAATTCCTGATACTGGAACAACTCTCTGAAATCTCCCGTTGAATATCACAAGCACATTGTCGCCATGTGACAGATATGTTCTGGATACAGATGTGTCCTCGCACAGCTATCCTGTTTGCACCATTCTTGGGAAAAGGGAGTGGGAAAACGACTGCACCAGTATTATAATATATTGTGTTATTGTTCTACGGACCCCATATTACTTTCTATTTCATAAATTTGAATTGATTATGGGGGTGCTGCCACACACCTTGGTGTTACCAATGTTAGGAAACTTGTTTATCAGGAAAGGGAAAGAATTGGTTTTGGATGGCGCACAAAAGTAAATAATCAAATACATAAAACTTTTATTCTATTTTATTTAAGAGACCTGAAACTGTGAAATATTAAAACCAACATACAATGACAAGACAAAGTGTAATATGTATTTATTAAAAACACACGCTGTACTCAGAGTATCGTGCACTGCTCCTTTATTTAATTATTTGGTACAGTGACCTCTATAAATTTTATGTGTATTGTCAGATGGTATGTGAATAAAGACCTGTCTCAATATCCGTGTTGCAAATAGTCTCTTTTTATGCCAGTTACCTTTAACCAAGCTCTCCACTGTATTATAAGATCTTATATCTCGCAGGGAATTTTCAATGTGTCTTTATTATTACACTCAATCACTGTGAGATTTTATTAGCTGCTGGCTGGTGATCCCCTATCTCACCTGTCCACTTATACTCTGCCAGGTACATGCATATAGGCCCTCATTCCGAGTTGATCGGCCGCAAGGCGAATTTAGCAGAGTTACACACGCTAAGCCGCCGCCTACTGGGAGTGAATCTTAGCTTCTTAAAATTGCGACCGATGTATTCGCAATAATGCGATTACTAACTACTTAGCAGTTTCAGAGTAGCTCCAGACTTACTCTGCCTGTGCGATCATTTCAGTGCTTGTCGTTCCTGGTTGACGTCACAAACACACCCAGCGTTCGCCCAGGCACTCCCACCGTTTCTCCGGCCACTCCTGCGTTTTTCCCGGAAACGGTAGCGTTTTCAGCCACACGCCCCTGAAACGCCGTGTTTCCGCCCAGTAACACCCATTTCCTGTCAATCACATTACGATCGCCGGAGCGAAGAAAAAGCCGTGAGTAAAAATACTTTCTTCATAGTAAAGTTACTTGGCGCAGTCGCAGTGCGAACATTGCGCATGCGTACTAGGCGGATTTTCACTGCGATGCGATGAAAAATACCGAGCGAACAACTCGGAATGAGGGCCCTAGTCTTAATTTCAAGGTTCTGCTATTAATCTTATGTGTTGCTCAAATGTGCCGTAGCAGGTAAGGTGGTATTAAGTGATTGTCACCCTAAACAGTCAATTAGGATTCTATCTCATTGACTAGTGCTCTCAATCCTCGTAGTCAGGGGTCTGGGACTGAGGATAGACAGCAAAAAGGTCGACAAACCTTAGGCCGACACCAATTGGTCGACACACCTTAGGTCGACATGGGCAAAAGGTCGACAGGAACAAGGTCGACATGGAAAAAGGTCGGCATGAGTATTTTTTTGGGGTGTCGTTTTCTTCGTAGAGCGACCAGGAACCCCAATTAGTGCACCGCGTCCCCTCGCATGGCTCGCTTCGCTCGCCATGCTTCGGGCATGGTGCCTTCGCTCCGCTACCGCTTCGCTCGGCACAGATTACCGTTCCAATCGTAGTCCACCTGGATCGTTAAGTATGAAAAGGTTCCAAAAAAGAAAAAAATCGTGAAAAACTCATGTCGACCTTTTTCCATGTCGACCTTGTTCCTGTCGACCTTTTGTCCATGTCGACCTTTTGTCCATGTCAACCTAAGGTTTGTCGACCAATTGGCGTCGACCTAAGGTTTGTCGACCTTTTTGCTGTCGATCTGGAGTCCGGATACCGTAGTGAGCAATGTCAATGAAATATGATAATCTATTATCATGAAAAATATTGTGTCTCACTGTTGGTACCTTCCACCTTGTTATTACAGTGATCACGGCTTAGAATCTCAGCTTAAATGACATTCACTTATTATACATATATTATCTCTGGTGTGCTAGGTATATTCCTTTATAACACATCCAGTTATTGCCAGGGAATAATAATTTATTGTGAGAGATTGTTCAAGGGGATCCACTGCACTATATTCGCAGCTTTAAATTAAATTAGATAAGTTGAGACATTGAAATATTTCCTCAGTATTTAGAGTAATATATGAATTAAATTCTCACTGGAGACTTGGTTATTTAAGTAACAAATATGTTGCAATTTTTTCTGTGTAGAGTCTGCAGGTTACTGGGTGTCTGTAATGGTTATTAAGTATCAGCATCCGGCCATTTCTCCTCAGGTTGTTACAAAGTCATTTATGAAATGTTCTGAGCAGCTGCATGCAGCTGAATGCTGAGTAATGACAGTGATGGTTTCCTATAAGAAAGCAGGAAATTCCAGTTTATAGTCTCTTATATTATAGTGTTCAATCCACTGTAAGTGGTTGCCTCTAGCTGAATGCTCAGTATTCTTAGGAGAGAGCCAGTGTTTAGTACTATATAGTAATGATTATAATGTCATTTGCAATATATCCCCCGCAACTGCATAGGATTAATTGCTGGATATGATCAGCGCTGATCTGCCAATAATTGGAGAGAGCCATGGCTTCATACCCCATCATACTATATCTGCTGTATGCCTCTATAATACACCATAGACGTCTCTGTACATGAGTATATTAGGCACCGTGTCTCACTCCAATGTTAGGATTGATAATTAACTAGCTGCCTGCACTACCCAGTATTGGACTCGACATCCCTCTACACTATGAGTATATTCTTATCTCAGTCACATTAAGACATATCACATATGATTAGCATGCACACATAATTTCTACTCTGGTACAGCGTGAACCGCCGACGCGCGTTTCACAGACTGTTTTTTCAGGGCTCCTGTTTGCACCGTATGGAGTGAGACGCCTGGCGCAATCCCGTGCATTTCTTGATACTTCTCCTCAGTTTTGCACCTTAGTTTGCACATAGGGGGTGTGCGGCGGAGCGCCTGCAAAACAAGATCAGCCCTGGACCTACGCTCCGTGTGCGTTGATTCTAACGTTAGAGGGACGGCTTTTTGAAGTCACACACCCGCCCAGCGTTCGCCCAGCCACGCCTGCGTTTTCCCCGGCACGCCTGCATTTTTCCAAACACTCCCTGAAAATGGTCAGTTGCCACCCAGAAACGCCCACTTCATGTCAATCTTCTTGCGGCCGACAGTGTGACTGAAAACGTCGCTAGAACCTGTGCAAAACCACAATTCTCTTTGTACCCGTACGTCGCACGTGCGCATTGCGGTGCATATGCATGCGCAGATTAGCCGTTTTTTACACTGATCGCTATGCAGCGAACAACGGCAGCTAGCGATCAATTCGGAATGACCCCCATATAGTGTACTGGCTACTTAGAATTCATTTATTATTGTCTGGTTAACATGTCCAGGGCTGAATTCAGAGCGCCATATATATGGGACGCTAATACACTCTCATTGTGAGCACAGAACTAAATGCTAAGTTTCCTGTATTCCTATAAGTTGCACACATCTATGCACCCTCCCGCCACTCACCATTTACTGTACTGAGAATTTGTTACATTGCCATCATCAACCACACACTTGCACCAGTCGTATCATTGGTGCAAGAGAACCATCTGAATCACAGTGGTGCTTTGGGAAATCCCAGTGTCTTGCATATGACCTGGGAATGTAGACTAGCATCCAGTCCAAATGACCGTTTCCAGATATCTGATAGAAGAGTAGTTGCCTCTCCATCTTCCAGTGTCCTGCCCTTAGAAAAGGGGAGAGAGTCTCCCTGCCTGCCAATGTCCTGCACTCTGAGCAGAGAGTAATGTTTCTCTGACTGCCAGTGTCCTGCACTCTGAGCGGAGAGTAGTGTCCCTCTGACTGCCAGTGTCCTGCACTCTGAGCGGAGAGTAGTGTCCCTCTGACTGCCAGTGTCCTGCACTCTGAGCGGAGAGTAGTGTCCCTCTGACTGCCAGTGTCCTGCACTCTGAGCGGAGAGTAGTGTCCCTCTGACTGCCAGTGTCCTGCACTCTGAGCGGAGAGTAGTGTCCCTCTGACTGCCAGTGTCCTGCACTCTGAGCAGAGAGTAATGTTTCTCTGACTGCCAGTGTCCTGCACTCTGAGCAGAGAGTAATGTTTCTCTGACTGCCAGTGTCCTGCACTCTGAGCGGAGAGTAGTGTCTCTCTGACTGCCAATGGGGGGTCATTCTGAGTTGATCACAGCAGTAACTTGGTTAGCAGTTGGGCAAAACCATGTGCACTGCAGGTGGGGCAGATGTAACATGTGCAGAGAGAGTTAGATTTGGGTGTGGTGTGTTCAATCTGCAATCTAAATTGGAGTGTATAAATAAAGCAGCCAGTATTTACCCTGCACAGAAAAAAAATAACCCACCCAAATCTAACTCTCTCTACATGTTATATCTGCCTCCCCTGCAGTGCACACAGGGACGGATCTAGACTTTTCTTTTAGGGGGGGCAGTTTATTTATTCCTGACTCCTCCCCTACACATTACTATTCCCACTTCTCATACCAACGGTCCATTAATGCTCTAAGGAACATATAAAGCATTGCCAGGCTGCACATGTATTTCTTATGTAACACACACACACACACACACACACACCGGGCACATGTAACTACTAACACACCGATGGGCGGCACACAATGCCATAGGTGGGGGTGACGGCATGTGATGATAGCAGATGGGGCTAGGGGCCCCAGGGACACGGATGATGGGGAGGGATGTCAGTGCAGCCACACACCATCACCCGGCAGTAGCCCCCACCTCGTGTAAGTGGGCGTGGTTATGACTGTTAGGGGGGGGGGGCGTTCGCCCTGTTCGCCCCCCCCCCCCCCCCCCCTGGATCCGGCCCTGAGTGCACATGGTTTTGCCCAACTGCTAACAAAGTTCCTGCTGCGATCATCTCTGAATTACCCCCCTTGTCCTACACTCTGAGTGTAGAGTAGTGTCCCTCTGACTGCCAGTGTCCTGCACTCTGAGCGGAGAGTATTGTTTCTCTGACTGCCAGTGTCCTGCACTCTGAGCGGAGAGTAGTGTCCCTCTGACTGCCAGTGTCCTGCACTCTGAGCGGAGAGTAGTGTCCCTCTGACTGCCAGTGTCCTGCACTCTGAGCGGAGAGTAGTGTCCCTCTGACTGCCAGTGTCCTGCACTCTGAGCGGAGAGTAGTGTCCCTCTGACTGCCAGTGTCCTGCACTCTGAGCGGAGAGTAGTGTCCCTCTGACTGCCAGTGTCCTGCACTCTGAGTGTAGAGTAGTGTCCCTCTGACTGCCAGTGTCCTGCACTCTGAGCGGAGAGTATTGTTTCTCTGACTGCCAGTGTCCTGCACTCTGAGCGGAGAGTAGTGTCCCTCTGACTGCCAGTGTCCTGCACTCTGAGCGGAGAGTAGTGTCCCTCTGACTGCCAGTGTCCTGCACTCTGAGCGGAGAGTAGTGTCCCTCTGACTGCCAGTGTCCTGCACTCTGAGCGGAGAGTAGTGTCCCTCTGACTGCCAGTGTCCTGCACTCTGAGCGGAGAGTATTGTTTCTCTGACTGCCAGTGTCCTACACTCTGAGTGTAGAGTAGTGTCCCTCTGACTGCCAGTGTCCTGCACTCTGAGCGGAGAGTAGTGTCCCTCTGACTGCCAGTGTCCTGCACTCTGAGCGGAGAGTATTGTTTCTCTGACTGCCAGTGTCCTGCACTCTGAGCGGAGAGTATTGTTTCTCTGACTGCCAGTGTCCTACACTCTGAGTGTAGAGTAGTGTCCCTCTGACTGCCAGTGTCCTGCACTCTGAGCGGAGAGTAGTGTCCCTCTGACTGCCAGTGTCCTGCACTCTGAGCGGAGAGTATTGTTTCTCTGACTGCCAGTGTCCTGCACTCTGAGCGGAGAGTATTGTTTCTCTGACTGCCAGTGTCCTACACTCTGAGTGTAGAGTAGTGTCCCTCTGACTGCCAGTGTCCTGCACTCTGAGCGGAGAGTATTGTTTCTCTGACTGCCAGTGTCCTACACTCTGAGTGTAGAGTAGTGTCCCTCTGACTGCCAGTGTCCTGCACTCTGAGCGGAGAGTAGTGTCCCTCTGACTGCCAGTGTCCTGCACTCTGAGCGGAGAGTAGTGTCCCTCTGACTGCCAGTGTCCTGCACTCTGAGCGGAGAGTAGTGTCCCTCTGACTGCCAATAAGGACATTTTATTTTCCATATAAATTTCTCTCAAAAGCAGAAAATAGGTTTAATTATACCCTACTGTACATGTATGTTGGGGTGCAAATGATATGGGACATGTATGTTGGAGTGTAAATGACGTGGGGTATGTATGCTGGGGTGTAATTGATATTGGTCATGTATGCTGGGGTGTAAATGATGTGGGATATGTATGTTGAGGTGTTGCATTTATGTAAAATGTTTTTGTTTTGTTTTTTAAACTTGCAGATGGGAGTAGCCAGTGGTTTGTTTTCTTTAATAACATTTTACGAAACTTTTTAAAACAACAATGGAGACATTTTAAAGTACCCCAAAATGCTGTAAACACTTTCATTTTTCCTTTTCATTTTTCCTTTTCATTTTCATTTTTCCTTTTTATTTTCATTTTTCCTTTTATTAATAAAAGTTGTAAAAATCAACAAAGCATTTGATCCCTCATAACCGCCTCCAGTACACTGATAACAGCCACTAGCAGCCGTCTATGCTGCTAGGGCTCTTACTTGCCACTTTTTGGGGGTTCAGGATGATTTCCCCACTCTTTCATCCTCTTCAAATACCTTACACAGCTTATGATAGTGAGAGCACTTGTTGAGATTATCGCATAAACTGCGCATCAATGCAGTCTCGTGGCTAGCTGAAAGCGGCCTTACAGTCAGTTTGCTTTTACGATGACTGTATTCATAAGCTGTTAATTATTTTGACTGTTAATTTAATATAAAATGTTTTTTCTTTCTACATCAACAGCCTTAAAGGCCCGTACACACTGGCCGATATATCGGCCGTTCTCTTGAGCGGCCGATATATCGCGGGTCCGTCGGCCAGTGTGTACGGCCAATACGTCTGTGAATTCCGTCGTTCACAGACGTATCGCGTCGGCCCCACAGCACAGCCGACGGCCAATATATCTACCGATATATTGGCGCGTCGCTGTGTGTGTATGGCGGTCGGCCGACCGTCCGTACACATGCTGCGGCGGCCGGCGGTGATTGACAGCTGAACTGGGCGGGCGTGTGTACACGCCCGCCCAGTTCATGACGTCAGTCCCCGACGGATCGGGCAGTGTGTATGCTCAACACGCAGCCTAATCCGTCCATAGATATATCTGCAGATCAATTGATCTGCAGATATATCTTTCCAGTGTGTACCCACCTTAAGAGCCTGTTAATGATAGCGCCTCTGACACACCCTGCCAGTTTATCAGTCTTCCTGTTCATCAGCTCTTGTCTCGGACGGGTAAGGTGATGAAACCTCCATCGTATAATATGTTAAGTACTGAAGACAGCTGACAGCCTTTGTTGTGAACACAAAACTCAGGGCAGGTTGTTGGCAACTAATGTAAAATTGCCATTAGCAATATAGAGGAACTCTCATAATTAACAGGATAATAATTACTGCAATCTGTCAAGTATGTAGCAATTAACAGTCTGACAGGTGATACACTCCCCCCCCCCCCCCCCCCACACACACACACACACACACACACCTATCTTTTTCACACATCTCTGATCACTCACCAAATTTTCAACAGTGTATATACTGCTGCACCTGTGTATAATGTCCACATGTATATACTGCTGCACCTGTGTATAATGCCCACGTGTATATACTGCTGCACCTGTGTATAATGCCCACGTGTATATACTGCTGCACCTGTGTATAATGCCCACATGTATATACTGCTGCACCTGTGTATAATGCCCACATGTATATACTGCTGCACCTGTGTATAATGCCCACATGTATATACTGCTGCACCTGTGTATAATATCCACATGTATATACTGCTGCACCTGGGTATAATGTCCACATGTATATACTGCTGCACCTGTGTATAATATCCAAATGTATATACTGCTGCACCTGTGTATAATGTCCACATGTATATACTGCTGCACCTGGGTATAATGTCCACATGTACTGTATATATTGCTGCCCCTGTGTATAATGTCCACATGTACTGTATATACTGCTGCACCTGTGTATAATGTCCACATGTATATACTGCTGCACCTGTGTATAATGCCCACATATATATACTGCTGCACTGTGTATAATGCCCACATGTATATACTGCTGCACCTGTGTATAATGCCCACATGTATATACTGCTGCACCTGTGTATAATGCCCACATGTATATACTGCTGCACCTGTGTATAATATCCACATGTATATACTGCTGCACCTGGGTATAATGTCCACATGTACTGTATATATTGCTGCCCCTGTGTATAATGTCCACATGTACTGTATATACTGCTGCCCTTGTGTATAATGCCTACATGTATATACTGCTGCACCTGTGTATAATGTCCACATGTCCTGTATATACGGCTGCCCCTGTGTATAATGTCCACATGTACTGTATATATTGCTGCCCCTGTGTATAATGTCCACATGTACTGTATATACTGCTGCCCTTGTGTATAATGCCTACATGTATATACTGCTGCACCTGTGTATAATGTCCACATGTCCTGTATATACTGCTGCCCCTGTGTATAATGCCCACGTTAACCCACAAGCCCATATATTGTGTGCAAGTTTTGCTCTGATACTAGCCAGTCATTCCTGATATATAAATATATGTGATGTAGGTACACTGCAGTCATTTATGGCTAGTAGACCATACAAATCTTATATATACCTCCAATAACTGTGCTGCCTGCACAGGACTTGTTACAAAATATACACCCGGTTTACAGAACATGTGGCGTCGGGTAGTATATGAATAAAAAGAGAGGATAGACTGTGCCAGGTACTGAGAGTAATAGGTCACTTACAGGATGGTAAGAGGCGCTGAGCAATTGTTTTTTTAAGGATCATTGTCTTCCGAAACGGTTCCTATATGTGAGTAACACGTCCGGAATGTCTGTGTAGCGACTTGTGTTATTTCTGTGGCAGGGGAACAGTCTGTAGTAATTTGATGTCTTCTTTATTACCTGTTTCTTTTTTTTTCTCCCTGGAAGAGAATAATTAGGATGTTCTAGATAGTAAACGGACTA
The DNA here is from genome assembly GCF_028390025.1 of Pseudophryne corroboree. Lineage (NCBI taxonomy): Eukaryota > Metazoa > Chordata > Amphibia > Anura > Myobatrachidae > Pseudophryne > Pseudophryne corroboree. Next base: position 350,171,472 of record NC_086453.1, on the reverse strand, counting down.
TGCTGCAGCCAAAAGCAAACCTGAATAAGTACTATGGGGCCAATTCAATTGTTTTATGCTGCGACTACCACCAGGGGGCACAATTGTTGCTCCGTTTAGACACCCAGCAGCCGCTGGGCTGACATTTTTTCTCGCAGCCTCCTGAGGTGCGAGAATGTGTGTAAACTGGGCACTTTGGATGCCCAAACACAATTGAACTATGACAATTGTTCAGGCGTCTGAAAAGTCCTGTTTAGACAATGTTTAGACGCCCAAAACAATTGAATTGGCCCTTATGTGTTACTGTGGGGCCCTGGAACATTGCTGTTATAGGACAAAAATATGTGTTTTTGATGTTATCATATAATATGGAAAATGTTCTCTCTCATGATGTTGGACGCAGGAGGTAGTTTAGTTTATAACTTATATTATATGCGGGATGCTGGAAGAGATTGGTGTCATTTGTTTTGCGGGATGCTCCCACTTTCAATTGCAGTTTATATACTTTTGAGCCTATCACTGGCCTAGAGGTACTGCCCATCCTTTAGCTCTGCTCTACCAATCCCCTTTTCATGGTGGTTTCACCTGCACCCTGGATCAGATTGGGAACCAAAAGTGGCCCTGGAAAAATCTGTAGAAGTGACCTCACATGGTCATCACCAGAAATATAGGGCGGTATTCAATTGTTTGAAAAGTCAGTTGGGTGTCTGTTTTTTCCTATCTAATAAACAGGAAAAAACAGACACCCATCCGACTTTTCAAACAATTGAATATCCCCCACACAGTGAAACCATGGCGGCAGAACCACCCCCTACATGTCGTCAAACAAAGCGCTTGCATCAGCCCGCCGGGTGTATTCCCCAGGGGTCCTAGACCGATCTGCTCCTGCCTCCTCCTTTCAGCATAATGGAATACAGTATGTTCTCTAGTGCACAGGTTCTCAAACTCGGTCCTCAGGACCCCACACGGTACATGTTTTGCAGGTCTCCTCACAGAATCACAAGTGACATAATTAGCTCCACCTGTGGACCTTTTAAAATGTGTCAGTGAGTAATGAATTCACCTGTGCACCTGCTGGGTTACCTGCAAAACATGCACTGTGTGGGGTCCTGAGGACCGAGTTTGAGAACCTGTGCTCTAGTGCATCATTGTTCCCTGTGTAGTGTGTGGCTTGGCATAAGTGTTGTCTATGGGCCTAATTCTGAGTTGATCGCAGCAGCAAATTTGTCAGCAGTTGGGCAAAACCATGTGCACTGCAGGGGAGGCAGATATAACATGTGCAGAGAGACTTAGATTTGGGTGGGGTGTGTTCAAACTGAAATCTAAATTGCAGTGTAAAAATAAAGCAGCCAGTATTTACCCTGCACAGAAACAATATAACCCACCCAAATCTAACTCTCTCTGCACATGTTATATCTGCCCCCACCTGCAGTGCACGGGTGGTCTTCTGTATACCGGCGGTCGGGCTCCCGGCGCTCAGTATACCGGCGCCGGGAGCCCGACCGCCGGCATACCGACACTTATTTTCCCTCGTGGGGGTCCACGACCCCCATAGAGGGAGAATAAAATAGTGTGGCGCGCGTAGCGCGCCACCGTGCCCGTAGCGTGGCGAGCGCAGCGAGCCCGCAAGGGGCTCATTTGCGCTCGCCACACTGTCGGTCAGCCGGCGGTCGGGCTCCCGGCGCCGGTATGCTGGGCGCCGGGAGCCCGACCGCCGGCCAGCCGTAGTGAACCCGCAGTGCACATGGGGGGTAATTCCAAGTTGATCGCAGCAGGATTTTTGTTAGCAGTTGGGCAAAACCATGTGCACTGCAGGGGGGGGGGGGGGGGGGGGGCAGATGTAACATGTGCAGGGAGACTTAGATTTGGGTGGGGTGTGTTGAAACTGAAATCTAAATTGCAGTGTAAGAATAAAGCAGCCAGTATTTACCCTGCACAGAAGCAATATAAGCCACCCAAATCTAACTCTCTCTGCACATGTTATATCTGCCCCCACCTACAGTGCACATGGGGGGTAATTCCAAGTTGATCGCAGCAGGATTTTTGTTAGCAGTTGGGCAAAACCATGTGCACTGCAGGGGAGACAGATATAACATGTGCAGAGAGAGTTAGATTTGGGTGGGGTGTGTTCAATCTGCAATCTAATTTGCAGTGTAAAAATAAAGTAGCCAGTATTTACCCTGCTTAGAAACAAAATAACCCACCCAAATCTAACTCTTTCTGCACATGTTATATCTGCCTCCCCTGCAGTGCACATGGTTTTGCCCAACTACTAACAAACTTGCTGCTGCGACCAACTCAGAATTACCCCCAATGAGTGGACTGTTCTGCTGGTCTACGTGCAGTTATACTGACAGTAAAGAAAATGACTTTGGGCTGCTGATATTTTTGAGCATTACTAAGCCAGGGCAGATGAAGCCAATGGTCAGTTAACAGCGCCGGAGATAGCGCAGAAAGTGGATGTTGTACCAGTATCTAGTATTATAGTACAGGACAGACTGAATCCTCTAGTCTAGTGGTTCTCAAACTCGCTCCTCAGGGGGATCCGGTCTGAAGATCGACAGTGTCTAGGTCGACAATGTTTAGGTCGACCACTATAGGTCGACAGTCACTAGGTCGACATGGATGGAATGTCGACAGGGTTTCTAGGTCGACATGTCCTAGGTCGACAGGTCTAAAGGTCGACATGAGTTTTTCAATTTTTATTTTTATTTTTGGATTTTTTCACACTTAACGATCCACGTGGACTACGATTGGAACGGTAAAGTGTGCCGAGCGAAGCGGTAGCGGAGCGAAGGCACCATGCCCGAAGCATGGCGAGCGAAGCGAGCCATGCGAGGGGATGCGGTGCACTAATTTGGTATCCCGGTCACTTTACGAAGAAAACGACACCAAAAAAATATATATCCTCATGTCGACCTTTAGACCTGTCGACCTAGCACATGTCGACTTAGAAACCCTGTCGACCTTCCATCCATGTCGACCTAGTGACTGTCGACCTATAGTGGTCGACCTAAACATTGTCGACCTAGATACTGTCGATAAAACGAACCACACCCCTCCTCAGGACCCCACACAGTGCATGTTTTGCAGGTAACCAGCAGGTGCACAGGTGTATTAATTACTCACTGACACTTTTTAAAAGGTCCACAGGTGGAGCTAATTATTTCACTTGTGATTCTGTCAGGAGACCTGCAAAACATGCACCGTGTGGGGTCCTGAGAACCGAGTTTGAGAACCTGTGCTCTAGTCCAGGCATTCCCAACCGCGGTCCTCAAGGCACACCAACAGTGCAGGTTTAAGTGATATCCAGGCTTCAGCACAGATGGTTAAATCAAAATAACTGAGGTACTAATTAAGTCACCTGTGTTAAAGCCTGGAGATCACTAAAACCAGGACTGTTAGTGTGCCTCGAGGACCGAGGTTGGGATTGAATGCTCTAGTCCATTCTCTCCAAGCTGCTGGATTTTGGAGGCTTCTCATCCAGTCCGCTCCCTCCCTGCCTCCCCGTGCTCCCCATGTTGCTGGACCTTTGGCCATCTCTCGTCACTGCAAGTGTTGTATTCCAAGTAATTGGAAAGCTGTGTTCAAAGGTGCTCATCCAGATTTGATAAATATACTTGCATGTGTATGTGAGGTGAGTCTTTAACTTGTCACCAGCTCAAAACCTGTAGAATTTGCACTACACGTATGTCAGGGGGAAGCAGTTAACATACCGACTGTCAGAATCCCAGCATTCAGGGGACCGACGCCGGAATCCAGACAGACGTGGGCTATTACCACTCGTTTGGTGGGTCCACGCCACCAACCGCGTGGGAATATTACCTGTGGCAAGCGAACCAAGCTAACAGGCCCAATGGGTGGAGAGCCCGCGAGGGGACTCGCAGCCGGGATTCCGGCACACAGGCTATCTGTATACTGACAGCCGGCATCCTGTCTGCCGGTAAAACCGGACCCGTGTCAGGTGTACAAGTGTGTATCCTTTCATGCCTGGGAATTGCATATGGAATGTGACTAAGTGCTAGTTTGTGTCAGTTTGGTGTATTGTAATGAGATCACACATGTAATTGTGTCAAATCTTCTTGTTGCTTATGTTGGACGTATGCCCTCTTTCATTTCATCAACTGAGGATGAGCCCATTCTGGCACCGAAGTCTGAGTCACTGGTGAAACCTCCTTTTAAATGTAGGTGATCAGTCAGACTTCACTCAGTAGTTTCCTTCTCCATAAAGAGCACCGTTCTGTCACAGGACATTGAATGAACCATCTTCAGCTGCAGATGCTAACAGACGGGAGCAGAACAGTGGTGAGATGGCTTCAGTAGTGTGACCTGTACACCGCTCTGTAATTACCTTCTATCACGCTGGTTACTGTGCTTTTCCATGAAGTGAGGCTCGTAAGATGAGCATATGATAAAGGATTGCCGTTTTCTATATTCCCGTATGCCTGATTGTGCACCTGCAGTTTGTTTCCGAGCTTACCAACTTGGTGGTGGTTAATTGTGTGTCTTTGCCCCTATTCTCCTTTTCTGCGCGTCATGTTTAAGCCTCTCGATATGTCACCGCGTCATACAGTCCTGTGTGTTTTTCAATTGTATTTTCAGTTCGTATTCTTCTCCTGATTGTGGAAGCCAGAGCCGGGGGATTCCGATCTATTATTTTTTTTATTCTTTTATCTCTGACACCTTCTGTTCTTACCGACTCATTTAGCCGTACCAGTTGTCGTGTGCCATAATGGGGGGAATTCAATTGTTTGAAAAGTCGTTTGGGTGCCTGTCTGTTTTCCCCCCCTATCTATTAGATAGGAAAAAACAGACACCCAACTGACTTGTGCCCTAAAGGGTTTAAGGCATGGGTCTTCAACCTGTGGCCCTCCAGCTGCTGTGAAACTACACACCCCAGCATGCCCTGCCACAGCTTTGATATTAAGATATGCTAAAACTGAGGCAGGGCATGCTGGGATGTGTAGTTCCACAGCATCTGGAGGGCCGCAGGTTGAAGACCCATGGTTCAAGGTGTACCGTTTTGTGTGTTGAAGTCGGCAACTTTTTGTTATTGTTTTGCTGTTGTGGAACTACAAGGCCCAGCATGCCTTTCTGAGCACTGGAGATGACTGTGGTAGTGTAACGGTGTTTCAGTATGTGACGTGGTGGAAGTGACCAAGTGCTCTTTGACCGCAGATTCCACTCCAAAATGACTAAAGGGCCCTACACACTATGCGATCCGCCGCCGATCTGCCCGACGGCAGATACGGCCGACGGGCGACCCGGCGGGGGTGAGGGCAGTGACGGGGGGAGTGAAGTTTCTTCACTCCTCCCGTCACCCGGCTCCATAGCAGTGCAGGCAAATATGGACGAGATCGTCCATATTGGCCTGCACGCACAAGCGACGGGGCACCAGCGATGAACGAGCGCGGGGCCGCGCATCGTTCATCGCTGGTGCCTCACACTGAAAGATATGAACGGTATCTCGTTCTTTAATGAACGAGATCGTTCATATCTTTCATTAATATCGCCCAGTGTGTAGAGCCTATTATATTTTTTGTTTACGTTTTTTTAAATTTGTTTGAGGTGTTTTATTTTTGTTTGGTTTTTATTTAATTTCCCTTCTCCTCCCACCTTGTTTTGTTCTGATATTTTTGCTGTTTCATGCTGTGCTGTTTTTGTTATATTTTATTTTTGTGTGGAGGGTTCTCCAGTGAACTGTCCAGCTCCCTCGTATTGTCTCATCCGTTTCCTGGTTGAATTCTTCTGCTGTCATACCGTTCTGTGTTTGTTTCTCACGTTTCACAATATGCCAGATATCTCACTCCTTCTACCCCTGCATGTCTTACAGGAATGTACCTCATGTGTTCACCAACCACCTAATAATTGTATCAGAATGCTATGTAGTAACAGGGCAGGACCGCTGTATGTTGTGCAAGTCTGTTATTTCGCAAAGAGAGAGAAAATATGCACACTCCACGATACCAAGAACTGCTAGTCAGAAAACTTCAATATACTCTGCAATCTAACACAGAGCAAATACCAGGTTCTTGGAGTACTTGTTTGCCAAAAAATACTAGCCCACCAACCAGCGTCGGTATCCGTTCATATGGTCGACCATGTTATGGTCGACAGTCATTAGGTCGACCACTATTGGTTGACATGGACACATGGTCGACACATGAAAATGATCGACACATGAAAGGTCGGCACATGAAAAGGTCGACATGAGTTTTTTAACTTTTTTTTCTTTTGGGGAGCTTTTTCATACTTTACGATCCACGTGGACTACGACTGAAACGGTAATCTGTGCCGAGCGAAGCGAAGGCACCATGCCCGAAGCATGGCGAGCGAAACGGTGCACTAATTGGGGTTCCCAGTCACTTTACGCAAAAAACTACACCCAAAAAAGTTAAACTCATGTCGGCCTTTTCATGTGTCGACCTTTTCATGTGTCGACCATTTTCATGTGTCGACCATGTGTCCATGTCGACCATGTCAATGTCGACCAATAGTGGTCGACTTAATGACTGTCGACCATAACATGGTCGACCATTCATACCGGAACCCCAGCGTCTGGGTGACCTCATCTCTGATGGGTCTCTAACACAAAGTTTAATCCGGTATGCGGGACAACAACAAGACGGCAAGAGACAGTCACCCCAGGGCAGGACTACAGTGAAAAGCTAAGGTGTTAGGGGGTCTATTTACTAAGCTGTGGATGGAGATAAAGTACCAGGCAATCAGCTCCTAACTGCCATGTCACAGTCTGTGATTGAAAAATGACAGTTAGGAGCTGATTGGCTGGTACTTTATGTCCATCCACTTTATCTCCATCCAAGGCTTAGTAAATAGACAACTTAAGAAGGAAGCAAAAAGTTATGTATTAAAAAGTAAAAACACAGGTGGAAGGTGTTAAGAAAAAAAACAAAAATAAAAAGAAATATATAAACAAATTAAAAAAAGTGTAGTAGTGGTAGGAAAAAAAATATTCAGAATGTTAAAAAGTGCTAAATTATATGTGATAGCGTGCCACCACTAGGCAGCCTGGCCACACCATCCCAGGGTGTAGTATGTTATGCCGGCTGTCGGGCTCCCAGCGGCCAGCATACCGGCGCCGGAATCCTGACTGCCGGCATACAGACAGCTGGGCGAGCGCAAATGAGCCCCTTGCGGGCACGGTGGCGTGCTACACGTGTAACGCTATCTATTCTCCCTCCAGGGGGGTCGTGGACCCCCAAGAGGGAGCACAGCTGTCGGTATGCCGGTGGTCGGGATTCCGGCGCCGGTATGTTGGTCGTTGGAAGCCCAGCTGCTGGCAAACTGAAGACCACCCAGGCCCCGAACCCATCCCTTAAACTGACAGATTGTACACATTTGTAGGGCTTACCTTCATTGCGCATTTAGGTTCAATATGCAGTCTGTGAGTACCAGAGGCCCATGCTAGTTAAAGTCAATCAGGGCAGTTGGGAGGGGTGCTACTCCAAGTGAAGGAGTCCCAGCCTTCATGTGTACACAATATTGAATATATGGGGGAAGGGGATCCTGGACTGCAAACCCTAATTACATAAATAGTAAGATGTGCTACCATGCTGGGACTTGTAGTTCTTTGTGGCAGTCCAAGATCCCCTCCCCCAAGTCTGTGATTTGTAATAATTTTTTCCTGTTGCTGGAACGTCACTTTGATTTCCGAGTAATTTCTTTTGAGTTTGAAATATTAATACTTTTTGTTTATTTTTGTATAACTGATATCCGTGCACAGGCGCTAGGCATTTACAAGTGTAATAAGTGCTTGTTGCAGTGTCGCACTGAATTGTGGGTCATATTTCCATATATTTAAATATGAAATTAAAAGGAAAGAGCAGGTCCTCGTAGCAGGTATGTAAAAAATGTGCAGCGAGTCAATGTTACCTGTGTGTACTTTTATGGTAGCATGTGTGAAAGAACCGAGGGTGGTGGAGGGGCTTCAAGCTGTAGTCCTAGCCGGTTTTACTTTGACTGTGTGAACTGTCTGTCATATATTTGTGAAACAGTATCAAGGGATGCCCTAGTGCAGCTCTTGTAACGAATAGCACCTCCTGTATTACTATCTATACGAGGGGAGTGCTCTTAGTTTCCGGATGTGGCAGTGCATAGGTAGAGTAGACACAATCTTACTGTCAGGTTGTGATCTGTAATCTGTGACCAAAGTTCTTGTTAAACGTCAGGGCACAGAGCCGGATATACAAGCAGCACTGCACACCAAAGACGTCAGCATGTTTGCGTCCTTCACGGACTCGTTATGAAGTTAGAGTTGTGTATGAACCTAACTGAACACACGTATAAGGTCTATTTCCCAAAACCCATACCTCAATACACCCCAATTTCTCTGCTCTGCTGAGAGCCGTGATAAAACTGATTCTGCAGAAGGGGCCCCGAAACGGAGTCACAATGTACCACAATGCTTGGTCCACCGTCCACCCCAAGCCACCATGTCGTCAGACCATCACAACCCACCAACATAACATTAGATGTCCCAATTGCAACAGCTACTTCTGAGATTTTCACATGTTCTTTCATCAGTGGTCTGAAGTGGTGACCTGACGCAGTAGTTGGGGGTTGGGCAATTTGGTCAATAAAAACATCAGGTTTCTCAGTTATGTACGTAGGCTGCAGCTTTTGTGGCGGCCCAAGTTAATCAAGAGTCCAGCTAGCACAAAGGTAGAGGATTTGTGACCTTCATCTTTCAAGTACAGGGTTGGGTTTTACGAGGGATTCTTTGTATTAGTGTAATTTTCCGAGAGTTGTCTTGTTGCCAGAAAAGCTGGTGCATAAAATGATACTGGGTGATAGGCCCGGCCATCTGTATTTGCCTTCTGGGTGTGAATAACTGGATCTTATGTTAGACAAAGATACATGATCTATCATTCAGCGCTGCCAATACTGGGGAAGGTCACATTTCCCTATTGTGTTTGCTGTATACTCTCTAACTTTACTCTCTGGCGGAGAGTTTTAAGTCTAAGTCGCGGAGAGAGGAAACGGGTTCAGCTAGGCTTGCTGGGAGTTCAGGAAAGCGGGACTGTGCCAGGTAGTGATATAGGGGTACATTTACTAAGCAGTGATCAGAACAGATAAGTGAGCCAGTGGAGAAATTTCCCCATCAACCAATCAGCAGCTGTGTATAATTTTATAGTATGCAAATTATAGATGTTACTTCAGTGCTGATTGGTTGCCATGGGCAACTTCTCCACTGGCTCACTTCTCCGCTCTTATCACTGCTTAGTAAATGTACCCCATAGGAAGATAGGGAGTTGAGCGATGGCCGAACTTCTCTGTTACGTGCATACGTCACCAGTTACGTGAACGAAGGGAGAAAGATAGGATGTGTGTATAAAGTAGCGTATTGCTGGGCTGATGTTGGTGTATGCCTCATATCTGCAGTCAGTGCTGGAACCCTGGTCTGAGCCTTACACCGTTTCATGGCGTAGTCCCTCCCCGTTCATTCATGCCTCCTCGCTTGCTATCTGCGGGTGCGGCTCAAAGAACTTGGCTCGGTGCCAGTGTACACGGCAGGATTATCAAAGTGATGATACCTTTATCTTTCGTAAACTTCAATTTTGAAAGAGCTGCCCCATCTCCCATCTGGGTGATACACCTACTGTAAATACAGAAAGCATAACAGGCACTGTCAAGTCTGTCTGACTTTTCTCAACTTCCAAGGCAGCTTTAATGTGTCTCTCGCCGGGCTCGCAGGATGCTCTTGGCTCTGGACAGGCTTCTGGCAGACGATGGTAAGAGAGCGACGGTTTTGGCCGGTTACGTTGTGGGTGATGCTGACTGCGGCACTTAGATTATGTGGCTGCTGACAAGATGCCTCCTCAGGCCGCTTGTGCAGTCCTGCAATCTGGAAACGAGGAAGGTTTTCTCTGTCAGTATGTTAATTGCAGAGTGGGGGGGTTTGTCTTTTCCGATGCCAGGGGGGGAAAATTCTGCCGCCGTCGCACATACACAAGGTGCCAAGAGCTTTCGGTTTCAGAATTAATGTCTCTGCCTGCACCGGTCTCTGCCGTCGGGAAAATGATCTGACTATGAGAGATGTCATCATTTGATGGAAATTACTGCTGAAGTCTTAAACCAAAGGGTTTGTTTTCAGTCTGTGGTCTGAGTGTTTCGCTAATGGAAACTGAACAGTGCTGTATGGAATTTTCTCTAGCAAGCCTTTATATATTAATGATCTAGAAATATAATATATGTACCTATGTTTGTGTGTGGTGTGAGGAAGCGGTTCTACTGATTATTTCTCTCCAAGCTCTGATAGCCAGGCCACCTTCCGCTTGCTTGTACCTCATGTCACCTGTCTGTCTCCCTCTCCCCCTAGATTGTAAGCTCCTTGAAACAGGGCCCTCTTCCCTTCTGTCCTCACAGCCCCCTTCTCTTGCACTTCAATTACAGCTGTCTCCCACTCAGTGACTGTCTATATCTGCATTTCCTCCTGCTCGTGCCTGTTCATCTCTTCCAATGGCTGCCCGTCCCCAGTAGTACGCCAGTTTATTTCTTTGCTTCCTGCTATAGTGTGTACTGAAAACGGTTCCGGTATGAATGGTCGACCATGTTATGGTCGACAGTCATTAGGTCGACCACTATTGGTCGACATGGACACATGGTCGACACGAAAATGGTCGACACATGAAAAGGTCGACATGAGTTTTTTAACTTTTTTTGGTGTCGTTTTTTGCGTAAAGTGACTGGGAACCCCAATTAGTGCACCGCGTTCGCTCGCCATGCTTCGGGCATGGTGCCTTCGCTTCGCTCGGCACAGATTACCGTTCCAATCGTAGTCCACGTGGATCGTAAAGTATGGAGAAGTTCCCCAAAAGAAAAAAAAGTTCAAAAACTCATGTCGACCTTTTCATGTGTCGACCTTTTCATGTGTCGACCTTTCATGTGTTGACCATGTGTCCATGTCGACCATGTCAATGTCGACCAGTAGTGGTCGACCTAATGACTGTCGACCATAACATGGTCGACCATGTGAACAGATACCACTGAAAACTGTGGCGCTAATTGTTACCTGTGCTCTGTTTTAGTTTTCTGTGATGTACAGATGGAGCCTGGCTCATCTATTCTTCTCTGCTGCACCACGGTGCACCAAGGCTTATTAGCATAAGCCTTTCATCTATTGTTCTCAGCTGCAATACAATACAGAGAGAACAATACAGCAGGGGATTAAGTCATTACAGCAGGGGATTAAGCACTGGCTCACTTAATCCTATTACAGGGATAGATGAGCAGGGCTCCATCTGTATACCCTGTATTGTTCTGTGTGTTGTATGTACGGCGCTGCGAAACACTTGTGGCACCTTATACATAAATGGTGGTAATAATAATAATAATTCGTCCCCCTATATCACTCATAACAGAGTACCAACTTATAACCTTCTGTCATTTTTCAAAGACATGGGTCTATGTACTGAGCCACGGAGAGAAATTAAAGTGGACGGAGATAAAGTACCAGCCAATCAGCTCCTAACTGCCATGTTATTACAGGCTGTATTTTATTAATGACACTTAGGAGCTGGTTGGTTCGTACTTTATCTCCTTCCACTTTAATTTTCTCTAAGGCTTAGTACATAGACCCCATAGTCTGAGTAGTGTCTGTTCCCCTTCTATGTGCTCCCCTTCTGCATCTACACAGATGAAGACTTCTTATTGAAGTCTTCACTTTTCTTCTAAAAAGCTCTTCTCAGGGCTGACCAGCGCAGCCCCTCTGTTATGTGCCTGCTATCTGCGGCACCAACTACAAAACTGATCTCCTGTGCAGGGAGGTGGGGTTATAGAGGAGGCGGCGCCATGCATTCTGGGAACAGTCAAAGCTTTTCAGCCTGTCGGTGCCTCGGATCAAGATCCTACTCTACACCCCCTATGTCTTTCCTTGTGGAGCCCAGTGTACCTCGCAGAAAGAGTTTTAACAAAGGTAAGTTCTTACCTTAAAACTCGTTATTTGCCATTTGTCAAAACTGTGTTGCATCTGATTATCTGTCAGATGTCTCAGCAGCTCTGTAGTTTTCTTCTTTACTGCAGTATCTCATGTTCCCCAGAGTCCAAATTTTAATTTAGGGAAAAGAAAGAAGAAGGTGCTAGGTCTGGTGAGTATGGAGGGTATGCTAGCACTGCAGTCTGTTTCTCGGCCAAAAACTGCTTCACAGAGAGAGCTGTGTAGCCCGATGCTTTGTCCTGATGGAGGATGAAACCATTTTTCCACAACTCTGGCCTCTTTCTTCTAATTCTGTTCTGCGAAGTTGCTAGAACATTTTTGTAGTAATGTTGATTCACTGCTGCGCCTTCTGGTGCCCGGTCTTCTAAAATAACACCCTTGCTGTCATAGAAAACAATTAACATGGCTTTGAATTTGCTTTGACGTGCTTTCTTCATTTTTGGTGATGATGGCCTATTCCAGTGCATGGACTGGCATATTGGGGGTCATTCCGACCCGTTCGCACGCAGGGGTTCATCACTGCAGTGCGAACGGGTCGGAACTGCGCATGCGCGGCGCGCATCATTTTGTTGCCGGACAGCAACCAGAATAAAGAAGAAAGTGATCGCTAGCACGATCGCAAGAAGATAGACAGCGGGGAGGCGTTCCGGGGCGTCTACTCACCATTTTCCGGGCGTGGAGATCCGAATGCAGGTGTGTCCAGGCGTTTGGAGGGCGGATGTCTGACGTCAAATCCGGGACCTTCGTCGCTGGATCGATCGCACAGGGTAAGTAACTGCAGGGCTAGTCTACTTCTGCACAAAACTTGTTTTTAGCATAGCAGGGCTGCACAAGCGATCGCAGCCCTGCTATGCTAAAATACACTCCCCCCATAGGCAGCGTCTAGTTGATCGCATGAGCAGCAAAAAGTTGCTACGTGTGATCAACTCGGGATGACCCCCATTGTCTCAGGATCGTACTGAAAGATCCATGTTACATCACCGGTAATCACTGCATCTAAAAAATGCAAATCCGTTTGAATTTATTCCTAAATGTCTGTAGAAATTAGTTTTTGATTCTCTTTCTGCTCAGCAGTGAGAAGCCTTGGAACCATCCTTTTCTCATGTTAAGATCTTGATGGAAAACTTATCTAACAGTTTCTTTGTCGATAGTTATAATTTCTGCCATCATTCAGATGCTGAGTCGATGGTCAACTTGAACAAATTTCTCAGCTTCTTCCACACTCTTGCTTGTTTTTGATGTGCAAGACCTTCTGGGTTGTTCATCATCTTCGACATCCTCATAACCATCACTAAATATTTTGTGTCGCTCAAACACATGTGCACATGACATACGTTATGTCCTGTAAGCCTCGGTTAGCATACGGAAAGATTCAGTGGGTGTTTTGTTCAATTTACCTAAACCGTAAGTTAACACGTTGCTCTAAATTTGAGCTAACCATTTTTACGATGCACAGGAAAAAAATACCACTTCATCGAACGCTGTGTGACAGCCAATGATCTGTGGAGGAGGGGTGAGACTGGTACAACTGTTTTGGGGCAGTCCAAAATCATTGTTCCCCCACTCCCTTTTAACTCACACAGTTTGGTTTCGTTTTTAGAAGTATAAAGGTCTATTTATTAAGCCTTGGATGGAGATAAAGTGTCAGCCAATCAGCTCCTAACTGCCATGTCACAGGCTGGGTTTGAAAAATGACAGTTAGGAGCTAGTTGGCTGGTACTTTATCTCCATCCAAGTGTTTAGTAAATAGACCTGATAGTCTCGTTATTTAATAGCCACAAGATGCACCCACATATGCAGCATATGCCCCTAGGCTGCAACTAGTCCTGATCACCAATGTGCACTTGCACCTGCTGCCCCATACATACAGTGTCGGACTGGCTCACAGAGGCATCCCCTTGGTGGGCCCCACTGCCTGGGGGGGGGGGGGGGGGGGGGCTCCTCCTCTTCCTCTTCCATCTCTTCCATCTCTTCTTCCTCTTCTATCTCTTCTTCCTCTTCTTCTGTCTCTTACTCTTCTTTCTTTCTAGACTGTAGAATTTATACATCATACATATGTTACCTTACACTGCACAGGAATACAGTGTTTTCTCTACAGTACATTGCTGTCATTAATCTGGTACATTATCATGCATGCACTAGCAGTATTTACTATATATATTTATCAGAGGGCTTAGACCATACACTTTTCAATGATTAGCCAAGCTGTGGTGACTGGTCACACCCCTCTGGAGACTGGCCACACCCCTAAGCATGGGCCCCTATTACGGCATTCCCCTGGTGGGCCCTTCATGCGCCAGTCTGACACTCCATACAGTATACCTCCTAACAGGCGTCTATAAGCTTATATCCATTGCCCGCATTTACATGAATACGTCCTCACTGAACTTTGCCTACCTGGACTAACTCTGTCACACCACAGTCCCGACTCGTAAATGTAAGTGCATTGTGACTCTGCATCTCCCGGTTGTGTGCACCCGCTGTTACAGCATGTGAATGCTCGCTATATTTCCTACATAACATTCAACGCTGCGTCAGCCCCTGTTTAAGTGAACATATATTCTTTTATTTTTGTGAGTATATATTTTGACAATTATCTTGGTATGCCGAAGTCCTCATGGTGATTCATTTAATTGGATCTAGATGGATCTGGATGTATTTATTTATATTATTATTTTCTTTATTTCATGCAATGGACAGCATACACTAGCAGCACCTTGAATAGAAACATTTGATTACATTACTGAAGTCTGACTTCATTTCATATGTGTGGAGTTTGTATGTCCTCTCCATGTTTGCGTGAGTTTCCTCCATGAGCTTCAGCTTTCTCCCACACATGCATAACAGTAGGATCAATGGCTGCTGATGGAAAAAAATTAACTCTTGTGTAATTTGTAGCAGTACAGCACTGCAGTATATGTGTGCGCTATATAAATAACTAATAAATAGGTAGCGTGTGATAGCAAGTATAAGCTTATTCAGTTCATGCTGTGACATTCCATATTGGATGAGAAATGTAACTCAGTCTTTCATTGTTTGTGTATGTTATAAGTAGGAAGATTGCATTGTTTTCACTGTGTGTATTTACAAGTCAGACTATTGCTGTATTTTTTTCTGTGATTAACGTACTAAGGCCAGTATTTACTAAGAATCCGAGTTTGTCCGATTTGTGTTTTTTTTTCTAAGTCCCAATCCGGGAATTCACTAAGCACCAATCTCGGCAGTGTTTGGACTATTCGTAATGGTTTGAATGACAACGTTCAGAAATACGAATGAATAGACCATCGGTCAAACGTGGCTGATATTTCATAGAATACGGGCATTCACTATTCATTCGTATTTGGGTGTTAGTTTCTGAGTGCTCAAGTGCGGGTCTGTTTTTTTCCGATTCGTTAAAAAAAGCAGCAATAAAATAGACCTGCTTTTTCCAGTCGAGTTTGGATAACCATGTTTAGTGTAAAATCAGAAAAAAAAATTGCGTGGGGTCCCCCCTCCTAAGCATAACCAGCCTCGGGCTCTTTGAGCCGGTCCTGGTTTGAAAAAATATGGGGAAAAAAATGACAGGGGTTCCCCCATATTTTATCAACCAGCACCGGGCTCTGCGCCTGGTCCTGGTTCCAAAAATACAGGGGACAAAAAGCGTAGGGGTCCCTCGTATTTTTGAAACCAGCACCGGGCTTCACTAGCTGGGGAGATAATGCCACAGCCGGGGGACACTTTGATATCGGTCCCTGCGGCCGTGCCATTAAAACCCCAACTAGTCACCCCTGGCCGGGGTACCTTGGAGGAGTGGGGACCCCTTCAATCAAGGGGCGGCGGATGGGGGGCTGATAGCCTTGTGAGAAATTGTGAATATTGTTTTTAGTAGCAGTACTACAAGTCCCAGCAAGCCTCCCCCGCAAGCTGGTACTTGGAGAACCACAAGTACTAGCATGCGGTGGAAAACCGGGCCCGCTGGTACCTGTAGTACTACTACTAAAAAAATACCCCAATAAAAACAGGACACACACCGTGACAGTACAACTTTATTACATACATGCACACCAACATACACACATACTTACCTATGTTCCCACGAGGCTCGGTCCTCTTCTCCATGTAGAATCCTAGGGGTACCTGTGAAAAAATTATACTCACATAATCCAGTGTAGAATCCGACCTTTGAATAATCCACGTACTTGGCAAAAAAATAAAACGGAAACCCGACCACGCACTGAAAGGGGTCCCATGTTTACACATGGGACCCCTTTCCCCGACTGCCAGGACCCCCCCTGACTCCTGTCAAAGAGGGTCCCTTCAGCCAATCAGGGAGCGCCACGTCGTGGCACTCTCCTGATTGGCTGTGTGCTCCTGTAGTGTCTGTCAGGCAGCACACTGCACAGATACAATGTAGCGCCTATGCGCTCCATTGTAGCCAATGGTGGGAACTTTGCGGTCAGCGGTTGACCGAAAGTAACCTCACCGCTGACCACAAAGTTCTCACCATTGTATTTTTGGAACCAGGACCAGGCGCAGAGCCCGGTGCTGGTTGATTAAATATGGGGGAACCCCTGTCATTTTCCCCCCCATATTTTTTCAACCAGGACCGGCTCAAAGAGCCCGAGGCTGGTTGTGCTTAGGAGGGGGGACCCCACGCAATTTTTTTCAGATTTTTTTAAGACTTTAATCAACTTTTTAAGGTACACAATGAAGCCCTGCACGGATCTCACAGATCCGGCCGGGATTCCTTGTGTTTTTTTAGGCAGTGTTTTACTCATCACTCCCGTAAAACACTGCCTGATATTGCGAATCACATCGACATCGGAAAAAACGATTGTGCAAAACTCGGCAGCTTAGTGAATGATCGTATCAGGATTCAAAAAGTTGCAGTAAAATGCACCCGATACCATTCGAGTTCAAACACCCTTCAAAACGGCCAAAACACGAATCTTTGTAAATATACACCTAAATGTGTGTTAATGAATTGTTGCATTAAGTTGGTGTTTTACGGATATTGGGGGTCATTCCGAGTTGTTCGCTCGCTAGCAGTTTTTAGCAGCCGTGCAAACGCTATGCCGCCGCCCACTGGGAGTGTATTTTAGCTTAGCAGAAGTGCAAACGAAAGGATCGCAGAGCGGCTACAAAGTTTTTTGTTTTTTTGTGTGCAGTTTCAGAGTAGCTCAAAACCTACTCAGCGCTTGCGATCACTTCAGACTGTTCAGTTCCTGTTTTGACGTCATAAACCCGCCCAGTGTTCGCCCAGCCACGCCTGTGTTTTTCCTGGCACGCCTGCATTTTTCCGAACACTCCCTAAAAACGGTCAGTTGACACCCAGAAACGCCCTCTTCCTGTCATTCACCCTGCGGCCAGCAGTGCGACTGAAAAGCTGCGCTAGACCTTGTGTGAAACTACATCGTTCGTTGTGCCCGTACGACGTACGTGCGCATTGCACCGCATGCGCAGAACTGCCTTTTTTTAGCCTGAACGCTGCGCTGCGAACAAATGCAGCTAGCGATCAACTAGGAATGACCACCCATTGCACCAATATCTATCAAGCAAACTTTAATTACTGCCTATAATGATGACTAAATATTGTTAAAAAATGTGATGAGAAACCGTAACCAAAAAAACATACTGAACCACTGTATGTATACACTTTATAATTAACATATAAATGTGCTCTATGGAGCTTTTAGCTGCGAAATGCGTTAGTTTACAGTCTTATCTGGAATCTGCAGCATCTACTTGTGATTGAACTTCTATAAAGCTGATACTTTACCTCATGTGGAATAAGGACACGTGAGTGGGGATAACCACAGATGAGTCCTAGCTCATTTTACCCACAGCTGCTAATAATCACGGGTCGTTTGCTGTGATAACAGTGCCCAAGGGCGTGCGTGTGCACTGTGTACGCACCCGCAATCCATGAGATTGCATGGGTGCATACCCCCCTGCAAACAGGTCACACACAGGCACGGCTAGTTGCAATTGCGATGTGCGACCAGTTTGCTGGATGGATGAGCAAGGAACACATCTGTATTTCCAACAACTGTTCTTCTGGACGGATACGCCCTACAAACATTAGGGGTCATTCGTGTTTGTAATGAGTGTAGTTTCTTCCCCTTTGCAACGTTGATTTCTACCCAACAACCTATGATACTGTAGCTCTTTTGAACTATACTGGGGGTTAATTTATGAAATATCTTCTTAGGAACATACAAATATATATCATACAGCTGTTGAGAGATGAAAGTAGATATTTATGAATTCTTCTGAAGAGTTACGGTGGAGAATTTGTCCATAGCATTATTGTTATAGAATGCACTAGATAAACAATACATAAAAGCTTATTAGTTGCTATGGGCAACTGCTGCACTTGTCCTCTACATTAGGTTTGATATATTTGCCTAGTTTTGTACAGTGTATATGAAGCATCGTTGCCTACCCTCCCTCATTCTGCAGGAGACTCCCTGAAATAGCAGCAGTCTCCCTAACTCCCTGAATAGTCCAGCAATCTCCCTGATTACACCTTACCCCCATTATGCAGCTAGATACATACATTCAAATGGGATCATTAGTGCCATTTCCCTGCATTGGTTATAAGGCACAATGATCCCTATGGCTACATGCATTGTAACTAAGGTTTCTCCTGGCCACTTACAGTATATGGAACCTCTTGTAAAACACAATACACCAACAAATCCTGCAAAATATCAGTGTCTCTTCTTTAACAAGTAGATCTTACTGACTTTGTGGCTCATTTACATTTGGATGTAAAGGTCCATACACACTTGCCGATAAAATGAGCGACGTCGCTCATTTTCCCCCTCCATGAGCGACGTCGCTCATTTTATCGGCAAGTGTGTATGCCGCCAGCTACGACCGATGCGCGGCCCCGCGGGTCGGCAACGATCGTCGCTGTCGGCAGCGCATGCAGGATCTGGACTGTCGTCCAGGACCTGCATGCACGGCTGGCAGAGTAGGCATGACGTTACTAAGCGATATGAGCGGTCATATCGCTCAGTGTGTACAGTCGGCTGCCGACCAGCCGGCCCAGGAGGGGAAACATTAGACGACGTCGCTCAAAGAGCGACATCGTCTAATGTGTATGGACCTTAAGTCATTTTCATGACACGCCTCTCCGATGTAGCAGTACGCGCCCGCGCTGATAGTTGTTACTTTCACAATCTCCCTGAAATGCTTTTTCAAAAGTAGGCAAGTATGCTATGAAGATTGGAGGTTACCATTCTGCAACTTAGTTACCATTTGGTTATTTGAACTTTGTCTTCTACTTTGACTCACTGTTTCCATAAGAATCTGTTTGTTCTTAGAGAGCTGCTTCTGGGTGCTGCTCCATATTCCATTTATTGTGAAGGATATTTCCAAATAGATTCATATTTCTGTTTTGTGGTATCACAGTAAAGTAGTATAATGGGACATTCCAAATATTGTATACTGTTACTTTTGAAGGGAGATGATTTTGTTCTGCATAAGGAATGCTAGTGTACTAGTAATAATGTGAGAGAGGGGGACAGGTAAAAGGGAGTAAGGCGACATTCAGTAGATACAGGTAACAATCTGGAAAAAGGAATCGGGGCAGTAAAGACGGTCTAGGAAAACAGATTGCTAAAGTCTTCATTCTCTGTGTCCTTAGATAGAACAAAGAGAGAAACGATTGAGCCTGAGCTACAATGAGACTGCCAGGGGTCCTGTATTCGGGAGAGATAAAGAAAGATCTGTGCTCAGAAAGCGTGTATAATCCTGGATAATGTGTAGTATAAACCCATTTACTCTAAATTACACAACTTGAGAGGAAGCTGTAATACAGGATTAGCAAGATTTAGGATAGATCACTTTGCTGTCTGTCATACACCCATGTGTGCTAGACGAGCTTGGAGACAGACCCAAATTTCATAGATTTGTGGACGTCCTCATAGCTAGGTCATCACCGCGTGAAATCACATGTTGTATCAATGTTACGCAGAAAGGTAAGCCTGATGTCATTTGTGGGAAGGAGTTGGAATCATTCCTAAATATGTAATGGCTCAATAGCTCCTAGCACAGTCAACATGGATGTGTGATCCCGTCATGCCAGTCCGGTGTCACTAGTTTTTGTGCAGAATGGTAGGTACAGCAAGTTGATAGAACATGTTGTGGTATTTTTAAAAGCATTTGGTACCATCCCAAATAAAGTATATACATGGGATATATACCTGGCTAGAAAGAGAAATGGTGGAGAGCAAACACGGAAATTCCTATCACTGGAGTGCCACAATGATCAGTACTGGGCCGCGTTATGAGTACTTTTGCTTGATGGTCAGAAAGTAATGTGTCCATATTCATTACTGACACAGACGTATTGTCTTCACAGTGGGAGTAATCAAGCTATGGAACGCTTTGTACAGGTTGATGGACAACCCATTGAGTTCTTACAAGACATGATGGGTGAAATGTAGTAGCCTGCTAGTTGCAGGCTGTGTGGGACTTTGTGAGAGTCTTCCTGTATTTTTAAAGCGGCAATTATTGACACAGCAAAGCCAGGTAGACGGTACTAGTGCTTTTATGCTTCAAAGTATTGTGTACGGTATAATTAGATGTGGTATTGTAACTAAATGATAAGAGTTTTTGAAAAAAGTTTTTGTGCCATCCAACTGGACCAATTGAACATACAGATAGGTCCATGTTTATCTTAACCTTTAATAGGATTAACTGAGACTGGGCAGGCAGACTTAATCCCCTGCTGTATTGTTCTCTGTATTGTATTGCAGGTGAGAACAATAGATGAAGGGTTTATGTTAATAAACCATGGTGTGCCTAGGCGCAGCAAAGAAGTCAAGATAAATGTGGACCCATCTGTACTGTCAAATGGAAGGAAAAGGAGTACCGGTTTGAAAATGCTCCCAAACGTCCCCTAAACAGTGTAATATTACTGAAAAAAGGGGGAACATTATACTTTTTAAGGGATAGTGAAATTTTTAAAACAACATTGCAAAAGGGTGAGAAATAAGGGGAAAAAATGATTGCCCAAATGCATTAATGCCTTTCTAACGGGTACAGTACCTGTTTTCTTCTCTTTTTCTGTTCTCAGAAAGTGCCTGCTGCCCGGTTCTCCTACACTGGGAACTTTACAATAGAAAAAGCCTAACTGCAGTTATTAACCTAGTTAACGCTCTATAAATAGTCCATCTACAGTGCTACTGAAATATAGAGGCGCTATATAAATAAAAAGTTTAGATATAAATAAATGATAATACGTGCATTTATTTTTGTTCAGTCTGTTTAGCGAAATACATGTAACATGATGCTGATTATAAACTGCTTTTTATGGGGATATCTCCAGCTCAGGAAAAAAAAGTGTCCGAGGCAGGGTGGCATAGGCACAACGTCACAAAAGCCACCCCTCAGTCACACCAGACGGTGATTTATAACTTATCTTCAAGGACATTGCAGAGAAGTGAAACCAATATTTTGGAAAAAAGTGTGAGTTTCATTCCTTCATACATGCGGAAAGCTTTGGATTCAGAAGTTGAACTCTTTAAGATACCGTACATCGGAAACCTTGAGTTACGCGACCACTGCGAAAGTCACTAATACCCCTTTCACACCGCAGCTATAACCCGGTAAATTGCCGTTTTTTAAGCCTTCCAAAACGGTTCTAGCTGCGGTGTGAAAGGGCCACTTTGAATTTACTGGTTACAGATTACTGGTATTTTAAAACGGTTTAAAAGCAGGGTCCTACACGGTTCAGACCCGTTTCATTGTGCAATGTGAAAGGCTCTGAAACGGTATTTCCAAACCACAGAAGGTGATAGGCTGTCTCCATGCGTGATGTCACCAGGCAGAAGTAGGATATAAACTGGAGGAAACACATGAGAGTGAAGAAGCATTGTATTATACAGAATACAGTTTAAAATGGCAAATTGGAGTGATGAGGAGGGTAGGGAGCTGCTTAGGATGAGAGGGGATGAAGAAATATGTAGACAAATCACTGGGACAGTGAAGGATGCAGTAATCTACAAAACCATGGTAAAGATGCTTGAAGCTGCTGGGTTCCATCGTACGACTAGCCAAATTATTAATAATTAATTAATTAATAATTATTAATAATGTGTGGGCCAGAAAAGTCCATTTAAAATGACAACCACTGTTTTCTATGGGAGAAACGGGTTCAGTGTGAAAGGTACCAAAACGGTAATAAAACGGTAATATACCAGTTACAACATGCAATGTGAAGGGGGTTTAACTGCTCAGACCCGTTTTAAGAACTGTTTAAAGAATCGTTTCAAAAGCAGGGTTTGCGATGTGAAAGGAGCAGAAGAATCCATTTTTTGTTAAAAGCTGTTTTGATTCAGTGAACAATTAAGCAGCTAGTAACACTTTTATGATATGAAGCTAACAAACTGGTGAAAAGACACAGACATAGTTCTAGGTATGAAGAGAGGCAAGCTGTTGACTCCCTCAGTAAGGATACCACCATTGTGATATGTACGGCTGATAAAGAAAATTGATGCGGGTGGATTGATGTAAGTACAAGGGACATCCTAGTTGTCCCATATACCATCAGACCTGTCATTTACACAATCCTTAAGTTGCATAAAAACCCTGTGGCCCCTCCTGGTAGGCCCATCCTATCCACCAAAGGGTCACTAAATCAACCCCTGACTGTTTCTAATTTCTTACAACCTGTTGTTAAACACCTGCCAGGATTGATTCAAGACATCCCTGAATTCTTTAATGAGACTGCCAGGGGTTGTGTATTCGGGAGAGATAAAGAAAGATCCGTGCTCAGAAAGCGTGTATAATCCTGGATAATGTGTAGTATCAGCCCATTTATTCTAATTTACACAATTTGAGAGGAAGCTGTAATACAGGATTAGCAAGATTTAGGATAGATCACTTTGCTGTCTGTCATACACCCATGTGTGCTAGACGAGCTTGGAGACAGACCCACATTTCATAGATTTGTGGACGTCCTCATAGCTAGGTCATCACCGCGTGAAAACACATGTTGTATCAATGTTACGCAGAAAGGTAAGCCTGATGTCATTTGTGGGAAGGAGTTGGAATCATTCCTAAATATGTAATGGCTCAATAGCTCCTAGCACAGTCAACATGGATGTGTGATCCCGTCATGCCAGTCCGGTGTCACTAGTTTTTGTGCAGAATGGTAGGTACAGCAAGTTGATAGAACATGTTTTGGTATTTTTAAAAGCATTTGGTACCATCCCAAATAAAGTATATACATGGGATATATACCTGGCTAGAAAGAGAAATGGTGGAGAGCAAACACGGAAATGCCTATCACTGGAGTGCCACAATGATCAGTACTGGGCCGCGTTATGAGTACTTTTGCTTGATGGTCAGAAAGTAAGGTGTCCATATTCATTACTGACACAGACGTATTGTCTTCACAGTGGGAGTAATCAAGCTATGGAACGCTTTGTACAGGTTGATGGACAACCCATTGAGTTCTTACAAGACATGATGGGTGAAATGTAGTAGCCTGCTAGTTGCAGGCTGTGTGGGACTTTGTGAGAGTCTTCCTGTATTTTTAAAGCGGCAATTATTGACACAGCAAAGCCAGGTAGACGGTACTAGTGCTTTTATGCTTCAAAGTATTGTATAATTAGTTGTGGTATTGTAACTAAATGATAAGAGTTTTTGAAAAAAGTTTTTGTGCTATCCAACTGGACCAATTGAACATACAGATGGGTCCATGTTTATCTTAACCTTTAATAGGATTAACTGAGACTGGGCAGGCAGACTTAATCCCCTGCTGTATGGTTCTCTGTATTGTATTGCAGGTGAGAACAATAGATGAAGGGTTTATGTTAATAAACCATGGTGTGCCTAGGCGCAGCAAAGAAGTCAAGATAAATGTGGACCCATCTGTACTGTCAAATAGAAGGAAAAGGAGTACCGGTTTGAAAATGCTCCCAAACGTCCCCTAAACAGTGTAATATTACTTAAAAAAGGGGTAACATTATACTTTTTAAGGGATAGTGAAATTTTTAAAACAACATTGCAAAAGGGTGAGAAATAAGGGGAAAAAAATATTGCCCAAATGCATTAATGCCTTTCTAACGGGTACAGTGCCTGTTTTCTTCTCTTTTTCTGTTCTCAGAAAGTGCCTGCTGCCCGGTTCTCCTACACTGGGAACTTTACAATAGAAAAAGCCTAACTGCAGTTATTCACCTAGTTAACGCTCTATAAATAGTCCATCTACAGTGCTACTGAAATATAGAGGCGCTATATAAATAAAAAGTTTAGATATAAATAAATGATAATACGTGCATTTATTTTTGTTCAGTCTGTTTAGCGAAATACATGTAACATGATGCTGATTATAAACTGGGTATTTTGTTTGCAGACTTTATTCCCACAGGCTAATCGCTTTTATTGTTCTCTCCCGATTTAGATTAACGACAATGAAATCTGTCAGAGCAGTAGTTGTTTTCCGACGGCCAAAATGAACAGTAAACAAGGTGGGTATTGTCTGCCAAGAGCTCCTACTATATGTAATCTCCTGTGGAAAATTTTCTCCGATGTTCGCCGGACCATGGACTCTATTCCGATTTGTACGCAATGCCAATGTTCATCCAACTGAGTGATTTAATTGCTAAATGATTGACAGGAAGGGGTAACGGGGAATGGCGGCAGAAAAGCAGATGTTTTGCAGCCGTTTCCGGACATGTTTCTGCCTTCAGCTGTGATCGCACACAGGCAGAAAATATGGCGCTGGTCCTGCTGTCCGTCTGCATGATCATAGACTCGGGGGGGGGGGGGGCGATATTCCTCTTTTCTGCGGTGATGCTACCAATGTGTATGCAGTTGCTGGGGACTTTGCAATGGCTCAGGTGGGTATCTCTATTCTTTTTTGGGCGGCTGCTTCACCTTCAAGTCCCTAAGCTGAAAAAACGCATCTGCCTAGGCTTTTTCGTACAAATCTGAATCAAGCCCAGTGTGCGCAGGTTTGTTTTTCAGTTTATTTCATTATGCGTGTGTTGTAGCTGTAAACATGTGTTTTATGGTTGTTTTGCGTGTGAAGATGGGTAGTGTTGTATATCGTGCACATTTTGCAGTTCTTTTATTTTTAATTGTTTAAATATGTTTTCCTAAAGAAGGATTACCAAAAAGCCGAAACGTGGGATTATGTGGGCTGCTATTAACTTCTAGTATAAATAAGACTGCTGAGTTCCGCTTTCTCTGCTGCATAGTACGGACTTGAGGAACATCTTGTCTGTTACTGGTACTACAAATATAAGCACTAATCAAAAGACGCTGAGGGGGCGTTTTTATGCAATATGATACCAGCTCCACTGAGGAGGAACCTTTTAGATGATCGTTGACAAAGCAGCGGTGACACTTCACAGTATTGTGAACACTCATCTGCTTTTTATGGGGTAGCTCCAGCTCAGGAAAAAAAATGTCCAAGGCAGGGTGGCACAGGCACAAAATCACAAAAGCCACCCCTCAGTCACACCAGACAGTGATTTATAACTTCTCTTCAAGGACATTGCAGAGAAGTGAAACCAATATTTTTGAAAAAAAGTGTGAGTTTCATTCCTTCATACATGCGGAAAAGTTTGGATTCAGAAGTTGAACTTTTTAAGATACATCGGAAACCTTGAGTTACGCGACCACTGCGAAAGTCACTAAGAATCCATTTCTTGTTAAAAGCTGTTTTGATTCAGTGAACAATTAAGCAGCTAGTAACACTTTTATGATATGAAGCTGACAAACTGGTGAAAAGACACAGACATAGTTATAGGT
Source organism: Pseudophryne corroboree (assembly GCF_028390025.1). Classification (NCBI taxonomy): domain Eukaryota; kingdom Metazoa; phylum Chordata; class Amphibia; order Anura; family Myobatrachidae; genus Pseudophryne; species Pseudophryne corroboree. Next base: position 350,145,785 of record NC_086453.1, on the reverse strand, counting down.
ATGAAGAGAGGCAAGCTGTTGACTCCCTCAGTAAGGATACCACCATTGATACAGATGGATCCATGTTTATCTTGACCTTTAATAGGATTAACTGAGACTGGTCAATCGGACTTAATCCCCTGCTGTAATGACTTAATCCCCTGCTGTATTGTTCTCTGTATTGTATTGCAGCTGAGAACAATAGATGAAGGGTTTATGCTAATAAACCTTGGTGTGCCTAGGCGCAGCAAACTAGCCAAGATAACCATGGACCCATCTGTACGTACGGCTGATAAAGAAAATTGATGCGGGTGGATTGATGTAAGTACAAGGGACATCCTAGTTGTCCCATATACCATCAGACCTGTCATTTACACAATCCTTAAGTTGCATAAAAACCCTGTGGCCCCTCCTGGTAGGCCCATCCTATCCACCAAAGGGTCACTAAATCAACCCCTGACGGTTTCTAATTTCTTACAACCTGTTGTTAAACACCTGCCAGGATTGATTCAAGACATCCCTGAAATCTTTAACATTTATTGTTGGCTTCCCATTTCCAGATAAATGTTGCTTACTGGTAACGTGATGTTACTGTACCAGTTTATACACTTGCATTCCACATCAAGCAGGATTGTTGTCCATCAGAGAAATTGTATGTGACAATGAGCAGTATCTAGAACCTCCAGGGGAATATTTACTATCTACGATCGAAATGATCCTGTATTTTAATTATTTTAAGTTTGGAAATTCTTTCCATAGACAATAAACTGGCTCTGCGATGGGGTCTAATATGGCCCCATCTTACGCAGATATATACATGCATTAATTTGAGAAGAAGCTTATGTTCAGTACAAGCTTAGCATCACAAATTCTGTTTTACTGTCGTTACATCTGCGATTTGTTTACGATGTGGCACGATGACATGGACTCTTGATCTTTGTTCATTGAGAGGCTTAACAAATTGGATACTCCTATCAAATTAACAATGGAAGCTGATACTTATTTGGATGTCCTGGTGAACAGGGTTGGAAATACATTACAGACATCTCTTGACAGACAGCCTGTAAATAGATATTTATCATTACATGCATCCAGCTATCATCCACCTATCAACCGCCTGACATATATGGTGCATGTACAACAGATTGTCAGTGACCCTATTAAGTGTGAAGCTGAGTTACACACAATGGGCCAAAGTTTCAAGGAACATGGGTTTGCTGATTCTGTAATTGCACAGCCTATGACAAAAGGTATGCAAATGGATAGGAAAGTACTGTTAAGACCAAAGGACAGACAATCTACTGAGTGTGACTGGATCTTTTTGGGAGCACTCTACAATAGTAGATCACGACAGAAGCAGAAGGTTGTGAAATCCAGTTGGAAACTTTTGGCCACAGATTGAGATTTCAAGGGAACTTTTACTAAAAAAAAACAATATTTTATCAAGAAGCTTGAAGGACATCTTTGTACATAATGATCCAACTGACAAATATACTGTACAGCATAATTTTCCAATATTTCCAAGCCGCCCAGTGAGTTGGGTGGAGGGGGGTAGTTGGTGTTGGACAGCTACTATTAAAGAGAGAATGCTGCTGGATGTTAAGGGGGTAAATCCAAGTTGATCGCAGCAGGAAATTTTTTAGCAGTTGGGCAAAACCATGTGCACTGCAGGGGAGGCAGATATAACATGTGCAGAGAGAGTTAGATTTGGGTGTGGTGAGTTCAATCTGCAATCTAAATTGCAGTGTAAAAATAAAGCAGCCAGTATTTACCCTGCACAGAAATAAAATAACCCACCCAAATCTAACTCTCTCTGCAAATGTTATATCTGCCTCCCCTGCAGTCCACATGGTTTTGCCCAACTGCTAAAAAATTTCCTGCTGCGATCAACTTGGAATTACCCCCTAAGTTTGAAAACTTTGCTACCTTTGTGTCTCAATGTGCGGCAGGGACTCAGTTGGGAATCAGTTGTTTCTTAAGGGGGGTACTCACGGAGCGATATTCTAAGCAATCTGACTAGATTGCTTAGACTATAAGCCTGATCGCTCCGTGTGTAGCCCCTACAGCGATAGCGATGCTCAGCCCCGCGCATCGCTATCGCTGCTGCTAGATTGGCCTGCCGTGCAGGCCAATCTAGCGGGTCGCTCACTTCACCCGCTGGGTAAAGTGAGCGGCCCCCCCATCTTCCCCCCGCATGCTCAGCACAGATCGCGCTGTGCTGAGCGGAAAGAGAGATGTGTGCTGAGCGGTTCGCTCAGCACACATCTCTCCCCGCATCGGCCCGTCTATATGGGCCTTTAGGCTATTTATGTAGTACTTTGGTATATTTAGTTATTCATTGTAATTACACTGTGCAGCAAGATTTGTTGGTTCTAATTGCCAGCTAATGATTGTAGTTTAATCAGGTTTATCAGGTTTTCTGTATTGCCATTCACTACTTGATTGGAACATTGAGGAAGTCTCATTACACACTGGTGAGAAATTCATTACAACGCTGGTGTATAGTGTTGCTTGCATGTACTGTATATGGTAACTGTTCATGATGTGCTAAATATTTTATTAACATATATTTGACTATTCTACCAGCATGTTGTGTACTAGAACATTGAAAATTGTGTATTTTCCGTGTCTAACTCTGTTTGATACCTGATATAATCCTGTAATTAGGTGCTGTGTGTGCCAAGATTTATTATAGGAGTCGTGTTTCGTTTTGAGTGACCTGGCATTGTGGTGTTTGTCAAGCCGCAGTGGCACTGCCTTTCTGTGTAGGTTTGGCATCTGGGCACAGTGCTATTATGTAATACAGCCTGTTATGGCATCTACACACAGATCTCTCTATGGGTGTGACACACGATTTATAAATGTTACCATGTTACAGGATGTTGATACCATCTAAATGTGCTTCAGTACGATAATCATTTTTCACGCTTTAATGATTTTGCTGTGCATGCTGACGTTGATTGCAGGAGGCGGGTCGTACGTTGACGGACAGGCTGTAAGGTTTGTGCTTAGTGATATGTCCCTGGGTGCAGTGTTATTTGACAGTGCAGATGGCGTATGCTGTTTTTGTAGTAAGTCTAACTTAAATGCACCTGTGTTAGCATTTGGGATAATGGTTTTATTTTGCACACCGTAGCGGTGCTGTGGGTGGTAACACAGAATACATAAGGCGTGTCTTACTGCGACGGACAGACAACGAGGCTTGTGTTTAATGGCAGTGTCCTGACATTTGCATATCATTAGCTGCTGGGTGTTACGTCATTAGACAGCACCGATGCTGTTGTGATAACAAGTGTAAATTTGCGGATGCCTCATTCTAGGCGAGATGCGTCGTTTTTAATATATTTGATTACAAACGGTGTACAAATGTCACAGTGCTGAGATTCTGTATACCGCATGGATGTGGCCATTTAATAGCTACGCTGCAGTTTGCCAGCTTGTGATCTAAAGCAGTGGTTCTCAACCACGGTCCCCAAGTACCCCCCAACGGTTCATGTTGTCCAGTTTGCCTTTCTTTTATCCGTTCCCGTGATATAGTGGTGGTGTAGAGCAGTGGTTCTCAACCGCGGTCCTCAAGTACCCCCAACAGTTCATGTTTTCCATATCTCCTCACAGGATTGCAAGTGAAATAATTTGCTCCACCTGTGGGTCTTTTATAATGTGTCAGTGAGTAATGAATACACCTGTTCAACTGCTAGATGACCTGGAAAACAGGAACTGTTGGGGCTACTTGAGGACCGAGGTTGAGAACCAGTGAGCTAAAGTTTCCCTTGCCTCTATATAGTGTTAGGTTTAATGCTAAAATGCTGCTATAATGTTTTCTGCAATTCTGTTATTTTGCTGTACTATTTATTACATGGCGTTAATTGCATGTCCTTGTATAAGTAAATACACTATGGTCAGCATGCATTAGGGAAACACGGTCAAAAGGTCGATGAGTAAAAGGAAGACAGGTCAAAAGGTCAAAAGGTCGACATGACAGTGATCGACACACATAAGGTAGACTCATGCTTTTTTTATTTATTTTTTTTAAACTTTTTCGTACTTTACCATCCATGTGGACTACGATTGGGAGTAGTACTCTGTGCCGAGCGCAGCGCTGCACCTTGCCCGAAGTTCACTCACCATGCGAGGGGACGTGGCACACTAGTGGGGCTTGTTTGTGGCTCGAAAAGTGACAAAACACCATCCAAAAAATAAAAATAAATGGTGTCTACCTTTTTTTGTGTTGACCATTTATATGTTGACCTTTTGACGCTGTCGACCTAATGCTTGTCTACCATTAGTGGTAGACCTATTGACTGTAGACCTTTTTAGTGTAGATCTAATAATCCACACCCGGTGGGTTCAGGGTTCTGTGTTTAGTTCTGACATGGGCAGTGTGTGTGTGTGTGTGTGTGTGTGTGTGTGTGTGTGTGTGTGTGCTTGAAGAATGAATCTGCTAAATATTACATGTCGGAATAAAACTGCATTATTTAACCATCTGATGACTGGAGAGCGCTGGTTTCTGCTGCTGAGTCGTGCACAGCATTTTGTATTTGGAAGTGGTGAGCAGCATCATTTAATGTTTATATATATATATATATATATATATATATATATATATATATATATATATATATATATAATGTGCTCCTGAGGATGGCAACTGTGGACCTCATTCAGGTTCAGTAGCAGTTCTGCCGAGAGCCACCCTGCATGTAAAGCGCCGCGTCGCAGAAATTGAATACCATCGGGAATACTGGTTGCCCCCCTGCATACGCAGCCGGGATGCATATGTAAGCGTACCAGCGCCTTGTTTTCCGTCGCAGCCATCGCACGTGACTTCACCCGCCCCAAAAACTGAAGTTTCCGCACCACTCCCCACCAATGCCGCGTTGCCGCCCCCGAATGCCCACCGACTGTCAGTCACTACACGATCGCATCGTGCCAGGATGCGATCGCATCGTGAAAGTCCACGCACCTGCGATTCAAGACGGATGATAATTGGATGATCTGCATCTCTGTAGTTTTGCAAATGAACCTGAATAAGGCCCCTGTGTCCCCTGAAACGGCCATTGAGCTGATGCTGGGCCAGGATTTGTGATGCCATCATGCCTGTGTGAGTTTGAGAAGTATCGTGCTTCTGTGCCGCTGCTGTTTGTGTCATTGTGGCTGCTACGATGTGGATACACTTTTACCTTTTTTGCAAACAGTGTGGTGATCTGGTGGTCCTTCTGTGGACAAGCTGGATGCAAGTATGTATGTAACCCTCTATGTGACTGAGGCCCAAGTATAATTACACCATTTGTGAATGTGTGTGGTTGTTTGACACACACACACACACACACACACACACACACACACACACACACACACACACACACACACACACACACACACACACACACATATCTCATGCAAAGGGCGAGATTATTGTCCTCTACAGTAATAAAATCCCAGCTTACATCAGTGATAAATATAATTATTAGTTGATTGACAGTCTGATGCCATTTGGGGGCGAGGAGGGGGGTGTAGAAGTGGGGCGTCGCCATTGCGGGGGAAGATAGAGGCCAGAATCTCTATCAGAAGACGGAGTTCTCCTGGCCTCTGTGTAGGTCTTGTGGTGGCCGGTTTGCACGACCCCATTGGTGATGCAGCCGGCCTATGATGCTGGGGAAGAAGAGTAATTACGCCTCATTACTTCATTACCATATTCGTGCTATCGCTGCTGCTTCTACAGCAACTCCAGCCACATCTGAATTGGATTCCTGGCGGGAATCGGGATCCTGGTGGTCAGGAGACCGACGCCGGAGATCCCGACAGCCAGAATACCGGTGGAGAGCATGTGTCCCCTCACGGCTTGCTGTGCTCACCATGCTTTGGGGCCAGTGGCGGCCGACAGGATTATATTCCCCCTCAGGTGACGGAGTGGACCACCACCCGAGTGGGGAATACGGTCGGCAGTCAGGATTGCGACCGCTGGTTTTTCACCGGGTGTTGGGATTCCGGCGTCCGTATCCTGACTGCCGGGATCCCGGCAGCCGGCAATTTGATTGCCTTCCCTCTCAATTAGCTCCATTATGTACAGTGTAACCAGGGCCAGATTTTTTTTGTTACTTGCTTCTTCTTTGAAACGGTGGCCATCTTTAAATGATGGCAGACAGCGATTTTCATGTTTCTAGGGATTTATGTATATATCTCAGAACTGGCATGTGGCACTTTCTTGGGCAGTCTCCTCGCGGCGGTGGTGGAGTGGGAATCTTTTAGCCTTTGCTTTCTGGCATGTGGTAAAGCCTTGGCACATGGGGGGTAATTCTGAGTTGATCGCAGCAGGAACTTTGTTAGCAGTTGGGCAAAACCATGTGCACTGCAGGGGGAGGCAGATATAACATGTGCAGAGAGAGTTAGATTTGGGTGTGGTGAGTTCAATCTGCAATCTAAATTGCAGTGTAAAAATAAAGCAGCCAGTATTTACCCTGCACAGAAACAAAATAATCCATCCAAATCTAACTCTCTCTGCAAATGTTATATCTGCCCCCCCTGCAGTGCACATGGTTTTGCCCAACTGCTAAAATATTTCCTGCTGCGATCAACTTGGAATTACCCCCATAAACCGTTGTCCTCAGCAAAGTTTGGGCTGCATTTCTGGTTTGATGCATAGATTTCCTTATTTCACTTTAATGGTGAAAAAGAGAGCCAACAAGAACAAAGTATTTGCAGAAATCTGACTTTTCAGGCTGCCATTATCTCAGCTTGGAGAGAAATTCAGGTACGTATGTAGTTTGTTACCAAACATAGGGCGTTATTCAGACCCTGTCGCTGATGTGCTAACATCGCTATGAAGTGATTATTGCACATGTGCGCGTACGCTGGTCCTAAACTGCGTTCTCTTCAGAATGCAGTTTAGGACCAGGAGGGAGGGCGAGAACGGGGCGTCGACGCAGCATTTTGATCCCCTCACAGGAAGACTGTCTTGCAAAGGGTGCTGTGGGGCCTGTACTGATGGCCTACCTGCCACGGGATGATGCGTTTCTGTCAGGGTGAGCCCAACTTGATGTGGTCGCATCTAATGCAACTATGCCAGGCAAAGGTTTAATCCTGAAAATCCAGTGGAGGCACCAATCCCAGGATTCCAATCCTGGTGTTTTTTTACGCAAAATCCTGGGATCCCGCCAATACCTGGATTGGCTTCCATAATACTAACGCTGCTATTTCTGATAACACATTACCTAACGTACACCCCCTAGACCAGTGGTTCCCAAACTCAGTCCTCCAGGACCCCCAACGGTCCACGTTTTCCAGGAGTCCTCACGGAATCGCAAGTGAAATAATTAGCTCCACCTGTAGATCTATAAAATGTGTCAGTGAGTAATAAATACACCTGTGCTCCATCTAGGTGACGTTGAAAACAAAAACTGTTCGGGGCCCTTGAGTACCGAGTTTGGAAACCGCTGCCCTAGACCAGACCAGACCCAATACCCTCCCCTTTTTGAATCAGGCAGCAAATCATGTTAGAATATTATTTAAAGCAGAAGTGAACCTTAAAATACTAAACTTGTATATTGTAGTTGAGGGTAAATTGTCTTGTTGTCTTCTTACTTTTTCTCGAATGTCATCAGTGTTGAAAATTAATTCCAAGTTGTTTGCTGCAAGCTTCCGAGTGCAGGCTTAGCTCTGTGACAGTGACTTCCTGTATAGATTCTGCACAGCAATTAGTTCACAGGTATATGTGGTTGCATGTTAAAGAACAAAAAAGGGGGCACATATCTGTGCAGGAATTGCAGTATTTATATCCTTTATATCTAGATCTATACAGCCAATCTGGGGACAAGATCCTTTCCTCTCCGTATATAAGAAACCTCAGCACCTACTCTGAGGAAGCTCCACGCTAGCCTCTAGGTGAGGCTGTAACCACATAGCAAATGCTCATTTATAACGGGATCCGGTCTCTAGGTGGACAGTAACTAGGTCGACCACTATTGGTCGACAGTAACTAGGTCAACAGGGTTTCTAGGCCGACAGGGTCTCTAGGTCGACAGGTCAAAAGGTCGACATGATTTTTTTAATGATTTTTTTTTTCTTTTTTTGAACCTTTTCATACTTAACGATCCACGTGGACTACGATTGGAACAAGCAAGGGGACACGGTGCACTAATTGGGGTTTGCGGTCACTCTACGAAGAAAACGACACCAAAAAAACTCACGCCGACCTTTTGATCTATCAACCTAGAACATGTCGACCTAGAAACCCAGTCAACCTAGTCACTATCAACCAATAGTGATCGACCTAGACACTGTCGACCTAGTTTCTATCTACCTTCCATACCACTCCCATTTATAACAGATGACTTGTAACAACACATACCTCTCATGTGAATTATTTTAGTTTAGCCCTGCATTTAACTTGGTTATCTCTTGTCACGATCTGCAAGAAATAAGTTATTCCAAGAAATGTGCACATGGAGTCTTCAGCCTGTTCTCCCCTCTGCCTCAGGCTGGAGCTCAAATTCTATTTGTAATAGGGGTCATGCTTCCCTATAGCCAGTAGCCACTCACACAGCTATAGGGATCTATGAGCGACAGATAGGAAAGGCTTACACAGTGCATAGACTCAGCTTGCAGGATTTCCCATTTCGTTTGGACAGTAGGTCGCCTCGCGCGGTGCTCACCAGCTACAGTAAATGTGCGCTATGTTCTGTCCAACACCAGGGAATGGCCGCTGCTAGAGCAGAGAAGCGGTGCAAGCAGAACCCCGAGTTGCATCCACCCTGAGGCTGGTAACCTCTGCAGGTGTTTGGTTGCGTAGCGCATAGTTCACACCGGGTAAAACTAACACAGCGACTTGTCGGTATCTTGCTGTGACACAAGTAAACCTGCCATCTCTTGCCATGTGGGATGATAGAGGGCATTGCTGGGCTTTATGGTGTAACATGCTTGTGTTTCCCTGCAGGATGGAGAGCTGGTGCAGTGTTCCTTACCGTCATGTTCTGCTTTGGAATGTTGTGGTATCTACACCTGGAGACGTACATTCCAAGGTACGGTACACGCCAAGATCTCTGCACAGTATATGTGATTATCAGGTCAGGCTGGTCTGGGCTACCTCCTCCACCTTCCCCACTGCTTCCAGAGCTGTTCCTGGCCACTCCGAGTGTTCTAGATAAACAGGGGCATTGAAATAATAAAAGCGTAATAAGCTACAGTATTAGGACCATTGTAATGGTAGAAATATTAGCTTTGTCCACATCTCAGATTGCACCCTGAGGTTTAATGTAATGGGCTCTATTCCTCTGCTGTGTATTCACACACGGAAACAGCATCATTGTTTAAATCTATAGTGGTGCAAAAGAAACAGAAATCAAAAACCAGGCCCAGATGCAGCAACCTTCCCAGATGTGCGCATTGTACAATTCTCTTCCTAGTGACCCACTTTATTTCTCCTATGATCACTACGGAATAATGAAAATCACTTGTTGAAACTTGGAGTTCAGCCTTCTGACTTTCCAGAATCTGCTGTAAAAATCCGCTGACGACACCATCTGTGAATGCACAGTATACACAGGATTATCCAGTCTGTCCATTTAGATTGTACTCATTAATACGTCTTTAACACTGCAAAATATTAATGTGCAAAAATCTAAATTCTCAAGTGCAAGGTGAAAATAAAAAAGTAAAATGGAAAGGTACAGAACTTACTGAGAGACTGTTTTAGAAGATGCTCCGCAAAATCCAGTTACAAAAATGCATTAAATTACTTATTACATGTAGAAGTGACATAAACAGGACAACAAAAACACTTCCTCTAGGCAAATGCGGGAAGAAGAGTATCCAGTTGCCCAGATCTTACACCCTCCTCCCCTCTCCGCTGCCAATAACGCCCTACCACTGTTTCGGCCAAATCCTGAACACAATCCACAACAGCAGTAGTACGATTTTACTAGAGCTGTGGATACGCCATGTAGAATAATGGACAGTACAAAGCTTCTGCAAATGCCCGGTGGCAGCGGCTTCCCCTGCTAGCTGAGTGCTCAGTCAGCGCATCAGACCAGAGAGCAGCTGCCAGCAATAAGAGACAGGCATCTTACCGTGAGGTGGGAGATCTGGAAAACATGCACTGTTGACCACTTAACCCGACTAATATGGTTTACAAAAACCACTCAGAAATTGTCAGGGTTTTTTTTTGTGATTGAATTAGGTTAAGAACATTTATTTAAAGTATATTCAATGCAATTTAACAAAAACGCACCATAAAAAAGCATATATGTATAGTGTTCATTCTAGCACCCTGCACCTTTCAAAACACGTGCTGTTCCTCTTTCCTGCCTGGAGTGTCACTCTCTGCTCTGTATCTCAGAACACTCTGCTATGTATTTTAGTGCTGAGATACAGAGCAGAGTGTTCTGAGAAGCACCAGAGCAGAGAGTGACACCCCTGGCAGGAAAGAGGAACAAGTTTTGAAAGGTGCAGGGTGCTAGAATGAACACTGTATGTATTTGCACCCCTTGCATTGCCGCAGGGTTTGCCCAGGTGCACAGTTACTGTACTTGCTCTTGTTTTCCACCTGAGAATCAGGCCCTGCAGTATGTGTCTAGACAACACTAATTTGCTGTTTTATCCATCACAGGTCTTATGTCCATTTCCGAGCAATGTGCTCTCCAGGTGAGCTAACTGCAAAAGCGGCCTCTCTGATCAGCAAGTAAGTAAGCACTATCCCTATCTCTACACAGATGTATCTTAGCCATTAGGGGGTTCTTTGTTCTTGTTATACTGTATCTCCTCACCAAACAGAATTTCAGTGTGATATTATTACTTGTTTAACCTGCTGGACTGTAATAGGGGTTGTAATTTGTTCAGCTCTGCATACTGAGGCTGATAAGCTTCTATGAGAGTTGGGGGAGTCACTGACTATACTGGTATGTCATGATACACCTAGGGGGGTATTCAATTGCTGGTGAATCCATTCGCCTGGCCGAATCAGTGCGACAGTAGTCGCGCTGTATGGCAGCCCGATCTCTCACAAAGGTGTTCGCTGCCCCATAGGGTAGTGAGTGCTTCTGTGCAAATTTGGCATTCAGCCAGCTGGGCAAAGAGAGCGAGATGAGGTGCCATTGCCGACATGCAAACGCCATGTCATCAGCAATTCACACCCTTCGTCCGGAATTGAATTCCCCCTTAGTGTCTATTCGCCGAATGGAGTGAGATGCTAATCACGGGTGGCGCAACTTTTTCCTAAATTTTGCCTCTTATAGGCCCTACACACTGGTCGATCTGACTGAAAGATATGAACAATCTCGTTCATTAAAGAACGAGATACCGTTCATATCTTTCAGTGTGGAGGCACCAGGGATGAACGATGTGCGGCCCCGCGCTCGTTCATCGCTGGTCCCCGTCGGCTGTGCATGCAGGCCAATATGGACGATCTCGTCCATATTTGCCTGCACTGCTATGGAGCCGGGTGACGGGGGGAGTAAAGGAACTTCACTCCCCTCGTCACTGCCCCCTCCACGGCCATATACGCCGTCGGGCAGCTCGGCGGCGGATTGTTAAATGTGTAGGACCCTTTATTCGTATTCTAGCCCCATACAGAGCTGTTCACAATGTACCGGGGGCGCCAGGTTGTGGCTTGTGTCGCAGAGGAATTGGTGTAACCCATGTACAAAGTTGCGGATTCATCATAATGAACCGTAGCGGGAGGAATAGTTGCAGAACCTTTTTTGCACAAATTTGCGGCTTGCCCGCTCACAGAAGCCCCAGCGGTCGGTGTGCGCTGACAGTGTCGTTTTGTTGCTTCTTGTCATTTTAGCGGTGCAAATAAGAGGCAAATTTTGAGCAAAAGAGCCACTTGCTGCATCGAAGCCGTAAGGTCCGTGGCACGCCACGCGGGGCTATTTGTCTGCATGAGAACACATCTGTAAAGGACAGCCAGTGGGCACCCAGTTCTAATCTGTCAGGATCTAACTTGTAGCCATGGGGGGAATTCCGCATTGGCAATGTTTTGTGACTGCGCACTTATGGGCCAGCTACGGTACCGTCACCATCTCAAATTTTTGTGCGTACTTACAGTATATGGGGTTTGAGATAGAACATGTGACGTGCCGTTCCCAGGTAAACACATAGGGGTATTTGCTAAGGTGGGAGTTTTTTTTAGAGCTGGCGATGTTGCTCGTAGCAACCAGTCAGATTCTACTTAACAGCTGCTTCTAGAAGATAATAGAATCTGATTGGTTGCTATGGGCAAAATCACCAGTTTCCAAAAAACTCCCACTTTAATAAATTTACCCCATTTTGGGGGAAATTTACTAAGCAGTGATAAGAGTGGAGAGGTGAGCCAGTGGAGAAGTTGCCCATGGCAACCAATCAGCACTGAAGTACCATCTATAATTTGCATACTATAAAATTATACAGAGCTGCTGATTGGTTGATGAGGCAACTTCTCCACTGGCTCACTTCTCCGCTCTTATCACTGCTTAGTAAATGTCCCCCTTTGTCTGTTATGTTGCATTGAAATCTCCCCCAATACAATCTGTACACCTGTAACACGTTCCGCATTTGTGCCACATTCACAGCTACTCCAGGAATCATCCAGTCTTCCTGCAGCTCAGTGACTACTTCTGGGTGAAGAACGAGTCCACGTACGCTTTGCCATACGGCACAAAAGGCAGCGGTAAGGCTGGGATGGGGCTGTGGCCGTATAACATAGTGTCTGGTGATGTAGCCTGAGACAGTGACATGATGAAACTTGTAGAGATGTATGAACAGGCTGCCGTTCCCCTTGGTTACATCGTGGCTAGGGGGCACTGGAGGTGGTAGCCAGGGAACTGTCCATTTGCTGTCAGTTGCAATTAGCGTGGCCAGTCTCTGGCAGGGTTGCCGTGTGCTGTCTGCTGAGGGGAGATGTGTTGCTGCCTTGGAGAGATCTTAGTGGTTTGGAAGCCGAGCAAGTGAATAAGTGTCTGCTCTGTCTTTGTCCGTGTGATGTGCAGACTGAACGATGACTCTCTCTCTCTCTCCTACAGAGGATCTGCTGATGAAATTTCTGGCTCTAACAAACCGGTATCATGTGCCACAGGAAATAGAGAGGTATGAGAAATAATGTGATTTATATAGAGCTCTTTCCCCAGCGCTTTACAGACACCAGTAACAATGCACACAATACAGCAGTTATACAGCAATAGACAAGCCGCACAGACATACAAAGAAAACCAGCGAACATAGGGGGTCATTCCGAGTTGTTCGCTCGCAAGCTGCTTTTAGCAGCTTTGCACACGCTAAGCCGCCGCCTACTGGGAGTGAATCTTAGCTTATCAAAATTGCGAACGAAAGATTAGCAGAATTGCGAATAGACACTTCTAAGCAGTTTCTGAGTAGCTCCACACTTACTCGGCATCTGCGATCAGTTCAGTGCTTGTCGTTCCTGGTTTGACGTCACAAACACACCCAGCGTTCGCCCAGACACTCCTCCGTTTCTCCAGCCACTCCCGCGTTTTTCCCAGAAACTGTAGCGTTTTTTCGCACACACCCATAAAACGGCCAGTTTCCGCCCAGAAACACCCACTTCCTGTCAATCACATTACGATCACCAGAACGAAGAAAAAACCTCGTAATGCCGTGAGTAAAATACCTACCTGCATAGCAAATTTACTTGGCGCAGTCGCACTGCGGACATTGCGCATACGCATTAGCTACTAATCGCTCTGTTGCGAGAAAAAAATAACGAGCGAACAACTCGGAATGACCCCCATAGGCCCTCATTCCGAGTTGTTCGCTCGCTAGCTGCTTTTAGCAGCATTGCACACACTAAGCCGCCGTCCTCTGGGAGTGTATCTTTGCATAGCAGAATTGCGAACGAAAGATTAGCAGAATTGCGAATAGAAATTTCTTAGCAGTTTCTGAGTAGCTCGGGACTTACTCCTACACTGCGATCAGTTCAGTCAGTTTCGTTCCTGGTTTGACGTCACAAACACACCCAGCGTTCGCCCAGACACTCCCCCGTTTTTGCAGACACTCCCGCGTTTTTCCCAGAAACGCCAGCGTTTTTTCGCACACGCCCAGAAAACGGCCAGTTTCCGCCCAGAAACACCCACTTCCTGTCAATCACACTCCGATCACCAGAACGATGAAAAATCCTCGTTATGCCGTGAGTAAAATACCTAACTTTTGTGTAAAATAACTAAGCGCATGCGCTCTGCGAACCTTGCGCATGCGCAGTAAGCGACTAATCGCAATATAGCGAAAATCGGCAACGAGCGAACAACTCGGAATGACCCCCATAATGCAGTATTGGTGTAGGCATTTAGATAATTTCCACGGGTTGTGTACTCCCACCCTCACAGGTACCAGGTGCAGCAGCCATCTTGGACATAAAATCCCAACCTGTCTGTTACAGGAGCGGTTTAAATCCATTTACGGTCTAAAGCTGGGTGAACACTGACCAGTATATATTGCGGGTTGGCAGGTGTGTACCTCCGATATGTGTTCACAGACATATAGCGTCAGCTGTGCAGCACAGCCCATGGCAAATCCATCTTCAGATATATCCGCGCATCTGGCTGTGTGTACAGGTGGTCCACTGACCGCACATACACTTGCTGCAGGGGGCTGACATCACAGCTGGGCGGGCAAATTCAAATGGCCGCCCACTTGGGTGCCCTGAACGATAGGTCATATATACTTACCTGGATTGGCCACTCGGTCGACGCAACAGTAGGTCTGTCGACATGTCGGTCAGGCGTGTACCCAGCTTGGCGCTGTTGCATACTACAATTATGAGGCCCATAATACAATACAATTATGAGGCCCATCTCGGCTGATCTGCCCGATTATTGTATATTTGTGTCCTCAGCTTTGGTACATTTCTAAATCTTATATTAAGCAAAAACAAAAGTCTTTATCATGTTAAAAAAGGAGAAAATGTAACTATGACATAGGTTCCCAAATTGTGTGCCGTGGCACCCTGGGGAGCCGCGGGGCACTTGCAGGGGTGCCATGGGTTGGTGGCTCAGGGCCAATTAAAATTATTTATGGCCAATGTAATAGGCAAAACCAGTGCTGGTGGCTTCCAATCACAAAATAATACACACAGAAGCGATTCCTGTCCCTCACCACATAACTCACCCTAATGATGACTTATAAACACAATTTACTTAATTTAATATTTTTTTCTATATTTCTCAATAAGATAAATTGGGCCTAAGGGTGCCGTAGAAAAAAATTCTGATACTCTAAAAAAAAAAAATGTCTGGCAGTCACTGAACTATGATATTAGTTTGCCATCTAGTGGTGACTTATGGGTACTGCCTCTAGTAGGGTTCAGGTTGTCACAAATATTGCTATGTAAAAAAAAGTATTAAGGGAGTCATTCCGAGTTGATCGCTAGCTGCTGTTGTTCGCAGCGCAGCGATCAGGCTAAAAAGCAGCATTTCTGTGCATGCGTATGCACAGCAATGCGCACGCGCGACGTACGGTTACAAAGTCCTTTGTGGTTTTGCACGGGTTCTAGCGACGTTTTCATTCGCATTGACGGCCGCAAGAAGATTGACAGAAAGGGGCCGTTTCTGGGTGTCAACTGACCGTTTTCAGGGAGTGCTTCGAAAAACACAGGCGTGTCTGGGAAAACGCAGGCGTGGCTGGGCGAACGCTGGGCTTGTGTGTGACGTCAAAAGCCAACCCTCCAACCATAGAATCAACGCACACGAAGAGTAAGTCCAGGGCTGGTCTTGTTTTGCACAAAAAGTTTTAGCAGGCGCTCTGCTGCACAGGCGTTCGCACTTCTGCTAAGCGAAAATACACTCCCCAGTGGGCAGCGACTATGGGGGTAATTCCAAGTTGATCGCAGCAGGAAAATTTTTAGCAGTTGGGCAAAACCATGTGCACTGCAGGGGGGGCAGATTTAACATGTGCAGAGAGAGTTAGATTTGGGTGTGGCGTGTTCAATCTGCAATCTAATTTGCAGTGTTAAAATAAGGCAGCCAGTATTTACCCTGCACAGAAACAAAATAACCCACCCAAATCTAACTCTCTCTGCACATGTTATATCTGCCTCCCCTGCAGTGCACATGGTTTTGGCCAACTGCTAAACATTTTACTGCTGCGATCAACTTGGAATTACCCCCTATGTGTTTGCATGGCTGATAAAAACTGCTAGCGAGCGATCAACTCGGAATAACCACCTAAGTGCATTGCAGTTTAACACTAATTTGTGTAATGGAATGTGTTTTTGAGATTATCGCTGATATATAAAACAAAACAACACGATTTTCCTCTGTGTAGGTTGCAGTGCAGACGGTGTGTTGTGGTCGGCAATGGCCATCGGCTAAAAAACAGCTCCCTGGGTGAAATCCTTAATAAATATGATGTGGTCATCAGGTAAGAGAGCATCTCCTTCTGAAGAAGTCACGTAAATGCACGCTATGCCAGTAATGTGTTGGAGCGCGTGGAGTGCAGTCCATTCATCTTCTGTACTAACTGAGTAGATGTGTGAAGGAGAAGGTTTCATTGCAGGCTCTAAGAAGGACTATCTTTCTGCAGGTCACATGATTAGCTGCCCGTTCTCTTATCCGGTGCTGCCACTTCCTTGCCTTGCACCTTCTTTCCACGTGTCCAACGCAGTGCTGCTGCCAGTTGTTTGTTTCATATGTGGACATAGGGAGTAATTCAGATCTGATCGCAGCAGAAAATTTGTTAGCTAATGGGCAAAACCATGTGCACTGCAGGGGAGGCAGATGTAACATGTGCAGAGAGAGTTAGATTTGGGTGGGTTATATTGTTTCTGTGCAGGGTAATACTGGCTGCTTTATTTTTACACTGCAATTTAGATTTCAGTTTGAACACACCCCACCCAAATCTAACTCTCTCTGCACATGTTACATCTGCACCCCCTGCAGTGCACATGGTTTTGCCCAACTGCTAACAAATTTGGTGTTGCGATCAGATCTGAATTCGGCCCATAGTAGCCACCTTCTTGTCTGCAGTCAGCTAATGACTTCTCAACCAATCCCAGACCTCAATCCCTACACATGACTCCAGTGCTCAATCCCTGCACAAGACTTTTCCTGGCCATTACTCATTTCCAGAACAACTTCTGCTATAATCTGCTTTCTTGCTTCCAGACTGCAGTAGTTTCAGAATTGGCTCCACAAGTCACTTCTACTGGGCGCTCTCCACAGTTTCCAGTGTGCACCTCTGTCCAGTCACCATTGCTATGCTGTCACCAAAGCCTCCAGTCACTTACTGCTGTATGCACTATGCACAATCCATTGTGCACAATAGTGTATCTCACCTTCGTGCATTCCTCACTGTGCTCAGAGCTTCCCTGATACACCGAAGTGCATCTGCTACGGTCTCACCTACAGCTTACCTGTGCACATGGGGGAAGGGGTCATTCCGAGTTGATTTAGCATAGCTACGATTATCTTCCCAGACATGCGGGGGGACGCCCAGCACAGGGCTACTCCACCCGCATGTCAGTCCGCCCCCCCCCCATGCACAAGTACAAAAGCATCGCACAGCGGTGATCCTTTTTTACTTGAAGAGTAACGCAGCTCCTGCATCTGGCTGGGAGTTACTAGCCGCTGCGACCCGGGCAAGCGACTAGTGTGTGACGTCACGCAGCCGCTGTGGCCCGCCCCCCGCATGGTCCTGCCACGCTTGCGTTGGCCGGACCACGCCCCGAAGACGGCGGACAAGTGCCGCCGTGCCACCCCCTCCCGCCCAGCAACCTGATTGACAGGCAGAGGCGATCACTAGGTAACAACAGTCTTCGTCCGTCGCGCCGGTGCATGCGCAGTTCCGACCCAATCGCTGTGTTGCGAACAACAGCAACGTGCAATCGGTTCGGAATAACCCCCATAGTTATCAGCCTGCAGTCTCACCTACAGCTTACCTAGCGCACATCATTACCAGCCTGCAGTATCACCTTCACCTTACCTAGTGCACATCATTACCAGCCTGCACTCTCACCTTCACCTTACCTAGTGCACATCATTACCAGCCTGCAGTATCACCTTCACCTTACCTAGTGCACATCATTACCAGCCTGCACTCTCACCTACACCTTATCTAGCGCACATCATTACCAGCCTGCAGTATCACCTTCACCTTACCTAGTGCACATCATTACCAGCCTGCACTCTCACCTACACCTTACCTAGCACACATCATTACCAGCCTGCACTCTCACCTTCACCTTACCTAGCGCACATCATTACCAGCCTGCACTCTCACCTTCACCTTACCTAGCGCACATCATTACCAGCCTGCAGTATCACCTTCACCTTACCTAGTGCACATCATTACCAGCCTGCACTCTCACCTACACCTTAACCTAGTGCACATCATTACCAGCCTGCACTCTCACCTACACCTTACCTAGTGCACATCATTACCAGCCTGCACTCTCACCTACACCTTACCTAGCGCACTTCATTACCAGCCTGCACTCTCACCTACACCTTACCTAGCGCACATCATTACCAGCCTGCAGTATCACCTTCACCTTACCTAGTGCACATCATTACCAGCCTGCACTCTCACCTACACCTTACCTAGCGCACATCATTACCAGCCTGCAGTCTCACCTACACCTTACCTAGCGCACATCATTACGAGCCTGCACTCTCACCTACACCTTACCTAGCGCACATGATTACCAGCCTGCAGTATCACCTTCACCTTACCTAGTGCACATCATTACCAGCCTGCACTCTCACCTACACCTTACCTAGCGCACATCATTACCAGCCTGCACTCTCACCTACACCTTACCTAGCGCACATCATTACCAGCCTGCACTCTCACCTTCACCTTACCTAGTGCACATCATTACCAGCCTGCACTCTCACCTACACCTTACCTAGCGCACATCATTACCAGGCTGCACTCTCACCTACACCTTACCTAGCGCACATCATTACCAGCCTGCAGTCTCACCTACAGCTTACCTAGCGCACATCATTACCAGGCTGCACTCTCACCTACAGCTTATCTAGCGCACATCATTACCAGCCTGCACTCTCACCTACACCTTATCTAGCGCACATCATTACCAGACTGCACTCTCACCTACACATTATCTAGCGCACATCATTACCAGCCTGCACTCTCACCTACACCTTACCTAGCGCACATCATTACCAGCCTGCACTCTCACCTACAGCTTACCTACCGCACATCATTACCAGCCTGCACTCTCACCTACACCTTATCTAGTGCACATCATTACCAGCCTGCACTCTCACCTACACCTTATCTAGCGCACATCATTACCAGCCTGCACTCTCACCTACACCTTACCTAGCGCACATCATTACGAGCCTGCACTCTCACCTACAGCTTACCTAGCGCACATCATTACGAGCCTGCACTCTCACCTACACCTTACCTAGTGCACATCATTACCAGCCTGCACTCTCACCTACACCTTACCTAGTGCACATCATTACCAGCCTGCACTCTCACCTACACCTTACCTAGCGCACATCATTACCAACCTCCAGTCTCACCTACACCTTATCTAGTGAACATCATTACCAGCTTGCAGTATCACCTACACCTTATCTAGTGCACATCATTACCAGCTTGCAGTATCACCTACACCTTATCTAGTGCACATCATTACCAGCCTGCACTCTCACCTACACCTTATCTAGCGCACATCATTACCAGCCTGCAGTCTCACCTACACCTTACCTAGTGCACATCATTACCAGCCTGCAGTCTCACCTACAGCTTACCTAGCGCACATCATTACCAGCCTGCACTCTCACCTACATCTTACCTAGTGCACATCATTACCAGCCTGCACTCTCACCTACACCTTATCTAGTGCACATCATTACCAGCCTGCAGTCTCACCTACACCTTATCTAGCGCACATCATTACCAGCCTGCACTCTCACCTACACCTTACCTAGTGCACATCATTACCAGCCTGCACTCTCACCTACAGCTTACCTAGCGCACATCATTACCAGCCTGCACTCTCACCTACACCTTATCTAGTGCACATCATTACCAGCCTGCACTCTCACCTACACCTTATCTAGCGCACATCATTACCAGCCTGCACTCTCACCTACACCTTATCTAGCGCACATCATTACCAGCCTGCACTCTCACCTACACCTTACCTAGTGCACATCATTACCAACCTCCAGTCTCACCTACACCTTATCTAGTGAACATCATTACCAGCTTGCAGTATCACCTACACCTTATCTAGTGCACATCATTACCAGCTTGCAGTATCACCTACACCTTATCTAGTGCACATCATTACCAGCCTGCACTCTCACCTACACCTTATCTAGCGCACATCATTACCAGCCTGCACTCTCACCTACAGCTTACCTAGTGCACATCATTACCAGCCTGCACTCTCACCTACAGCTTACCTAGCGCACATCATTACCAGCCTGCAGTCTCACCTACAGCTTACCTAGCGCACATCATTACCAGCCTGCACTCTCACCTACACCTTACCTAGTGCACATCATTACCAGCCTGCACTCTCACCTACACCTTATCTAGTGCACATCATTACCAGCCTGCAGTATCACCTACACCTTATCTAGTGCACATCATTACCAGCCTGCACTCTCACCTACACTTTATCTAGTGCACATCATTACCAGCCTGCACTCTCACCTACACCTTATCTAGCGCACATCATTACCAGCCTGCACTCTCACCTACAGCTTACCTAGTGCACATCATTACCAGCCTGCACTCTCACCTACAGCTTACCTAGCGCACATCATTACCAGCCTGCAGTCTCACCTACAGCTTACCTAGCGCACATCATTACCAGCCTGCACTCTCACCTACACCTTACCTAGTGCACATCATTACCAGCCTGCACTCTCACCTACACCTTATCTAGTGCACATCATTACCAGCCTGCAGTATCACCTACACCTTATCTAGTGCACATCATTACCAGCCTGCACTCTCACCTACACTTTATCTAGTGCACATCATTACCAGCCTGCACTCTCACCTACACCTTATCTAGCGCACATCATTACCAGCCTGCAGTCTCACCTACACCTTATCTAGCGCACATCATTACCAGCCTGCACTCTCACCTACAGCTTACCTAGCGCACATCATTACCAGCCTGCACTCTCACCTACACCTTATCTAGTGCACATCATTACCAGCCTGCACTCTCACCTACACCTTATCTAGCGCACATCATTACCAGCCTGCACTCTCACCTACACCTTACCTAGCGCACATCATTACGAGCCTGCACTCTCACCTACAGCTTACCTAGCGCACATCATTACCAGCCTGCAGTATCACCTACACCTTATCTAGTGCACATCATTACCAGCCTGCACTCTCACCTACACCTTACCTAGTGCACATCATTACCAGCCTGCACTCTCACCTACACCTTATCTAGTGCACATCATTACCAACCTGCAGTCTCACCTACAGCTTACCTAGCGCACATCATTACCAACCTGCTGTCTCACCTACACCTTATCTAGCGCACATCATTACCAACCTGCAGTATCACCTACACCTTATCTAGCGCACATCATTACCAGCCTGCACTCTCACCTACAGCTTACCTAGCGCACATCATTACCAGCCTGCACTCTCACCTTCAGCTTACCTAGCACACATCATTACCAACCTGCAGTCTCATCTACAGCTTACCTAGTGCACATCATTACCAGCCTGCACTCTCACCTACAGCTTACCTAGTGCACATCATTACCAACCTGCAGTCTCACCTACAGCTTACCTACCGCACATAATTACCAACCTGCAGTCTCGCCTACACCTTACCTAGCGCACATCATTACCAGCCTGCGGTATCACTTACAGCTTGCCTAGCGCACATCGTTACCAGCCTGCATTATCACCTACACCTTACCTATTACACATCGTCACCAGCCTGCAGTACCTGTTACACTGTACAAGTGTTCTTTCAATTATGCTCTAAATATCTCGTGTTTAGGGTTATTAAAATGCAAACAGTGTACCAAACTACCACCGGCATTACCATTGTGTGCTGCTAGTCCTGGTCTACTCACCACCGTGTAGTAGTCATTAGAGTCTCCATATAGTACCATCCTGTGTGCAATTCCTGCTATTTTCCGCAGTTGTCTGTGAGCCCTATTCAGTAATGATTACAAATTCTGATTTTTAGCCGAATTTGCAATTCTTTTTCCCGCATGCTGTGAGCTGCCCATCGCAGGGCAAGGCTGCCCAGAATGCTAACCACCGCCCTCCCTCCCCACTACGTGCGCCGGCATTAAATGCATGCGCATGATGGATCCTACACATGCACCCGCATCAGCATTGCAATTTATGAGTTTGGATCGCCAATTGCATCCAACCTGAATGATCTCCTGTGTACGGTACCTGTCCCTACCAGCAGTCCACACTCACTCACTGCAGAATGCACATACATCTAGTGTGTAGTACATGGACTGAATTTGTCCCTATCGTTTTGCTGACACATTTCCTGTTCTACATCCAGAAGGTAGAATAGATTGTGGAGACGCGTCACTTGTTCATCCATTTACTCACTCCAGTTGTAACCAGACCCCAGTGGCCCTAGCCTGGAGCCCAAATCAATTCCTAAAGCTGACACTGTATGATCTCTACAGCTAACCTACATTTACTATATAATGGTGTTTCCTTGATATTGTTTCACAGGAGTACTGCCCTTTGACACTATAGGTATAAACGTGTGTTAGAGGTTAGATGACCGGTGAATACTTCCAGCTACTCCTGTTAGTCTCAGAACGGTCCATTAAAAACCAGGAGTGTCCCAGGAACATGTAGCTCAGGACATGCTGCAGAGTGTGGGGCTGGGACCTGTTATCAGGAGGTGACATTAATACTGGAAACGCCTGTGGCAATGTCCTGTGTGGAACCTCTGCACAGACCGCTGAAGCCACTGAAATATATCCTATTGTCCAGCACTGATTCTCACTGTCCGCGGGTGTTTTATAATGTATATATTTGTTTTCAGAGGTTTTACTCTTTTTTTTTTTTTTTTTTTCTTCCCAGGTTGAACAACGCCCCTGTGCACAAGTACGAGAAGGACGTTGGCAGTAAGACCACCATGCGCTTCTTCTACCCAGAGTCTGCTGATTTTGATGTCCAATTGGATAACAATCCAGACACTTTATTGGTTCTGGTGCCATTCAAGCCCCTGGACATCCAATGGATGAAGATCATTTTAAATAATGAAAAGAGGGTGTGTGAGGCTTTTTTCTTTGCTACTAAATTATGGAAGCTGAGGGGGTATATGCAATTGCGGTCGAATTCCCGAAAATGTCGAAAAACGGGACATTTAAAAAAAAAAAAAAAAAATCGACAATGCAATTCAGTACTTTTCGACAAAAAAACGGACTTTCCAAATTCGACTTTTTGAAATTCGACATTTGTCAAATTTGACATTTCTGCAATGGTACAAATGCGGCAATTCGACAAAAGTATATTCAATTGAAGTTTGGAAATTCGACAACAGTGCTTTTAGACAGTAAATTCGTCATTTTCAATCCGCCACACTTTGGTGGCGGAATCTAATAAAAAAATTGTAAAACATGTTTTTTTTGGTGTTTTTTTTATTGGTAATGGCATATCTATTTATATTAGAAGGGATTAGGTACTTGGTTTGTCTATTTTGGAGGCACAAGTATTATTTATATATTTTTTAAAATATATATATTTTTTAAATGGAATGGTAAAAGTCAGAAAAAAAATGGCGTGGGGTCCCCCCTCCTAAGCATAACCAGCCTCGGGCTCTTCGAGCCGGTCCTGGTTCTAAAAATCCGGGGGGAAAACTGACATGGGATCCCCCGTATTTTTAAAACCAGCACTGCCAGCAGACGCGCATACAGCCAATCAGGAGAGTGCCACGAAGTAGCGCTTCCTGATTGGCTTAAGAGACCTTTCTGTGACAGCAGTCTCGGGGGGGTCGCTGCATTCAGGGAAAAGGGGTCCCATGTGTAAACATGGGACCCCTTTCAGTCCGTTTGGTCCGGGTGTTCGTTTTGTTGTTTTGCCAAGTACGAGGATTATTTTAAAAGATCCGGACACTGGATTGAGGTGAGTATAATTTTATTCACAGGTACACGTGGATTCTACTTGGACAAGTGGACAGAGGTCGGCGTGTGAACATAGGTAAGTATGTGTGTGTGTCGACATGTGTGAAATAAAGTTTTACTCTCACGGTGTGCGTGTCCTGTTTTTATTTGGGTATGTTTGTTCCAGTAGAACTACAGGTACCAGCGAGCCCGTTTTTCTCCCGCATGCTGGTACTTGTGGTTCTCCAACTACCAGCTTGCGGGGAGGCTTGCTGGGACTTGTAGTACTACTGGAAAAAACAATATTCTTTCAATTTTCTCAAGGCTATCAGCCCCCCATCCGCAGCCCTTGGATGGGGGGGACAGCCTCGGGCTTCACCCCTGGCCCTTGGGTGGCTGGGGGGGGGACCCCTTGATTGAAGGGGTCCCCACTCCCTTAGGGTACCCCGGCCAGGGGTGACTAGTTGGATATTTAATGCCACGGCCGCAGGGCGCTGTATAAAAGTGACCCCCGGCTGTGGCATTATCTGTCCAGCTAGTGGAGCTCGATGCTGGTGTAAAAAATACGGGGGACCCCTAGTCTTTTTGTCCCCCGTATTTTTTGCACCAGGACCAGGCGCAGAGCCCGGTGCTGGTTTTAAAAATACGGGGGATCCCCTGTCAGTTTTTTCCCCAGATTTTTAGAACCAGGACCGGCTCGAAGAACCCGAGGCTGGTTATGCTTTGTAGGGGGGACCCAACGCAATTTTTTTTCGGGTTTTTTCCCGTTTTTTAAAAATCGGATCAAAATCCGTCAAATCGGCCGTTTTTCGACAGCGGGACTGTCGAATCCGTTTTTTATTGAATATGTTGAATTCCGGCACCACTTGCCGGAATTCGACGGTCGAATTGTGTCGAATTAAAAAACGGGCGAAAAATTGCCGCGATTCGCCGATAATTGCATATACCCCGAGATCTTCCTTCTGTGATTGCAGAAGGTCCATTTCCCACCGGCCCGGTGGGCTGGATAGGACCGGTGAATGTGAGACTTGGCACATCAGCCAACCACATCTCCTCCCCTCCAAAATTTGATAAATCCCAAGGTTGCGGTATGGCGGGTGTTACATTACGTCGCTGCTAGAACTACATCCCTCCAACTACTCAACCAGCCATAGGGAAGACATACTGACCAATCATCAGAGGGTGTCACCCACCATCAACCTAATAATGTCATAATGTTTCTTTGTCATTTCAGGTCCGTAAAGGTTTTTGGAAAATGCCCCCTATAATTTGGGAAGTGGCTCCTCAGAATACGCGCATCTTGAACCCTTACTACATGGAAGTGACTGCCACAAAAATTCTAGGTCCTTTGCTCTCCAATAGGACACAGTCCAAAAAAATGACCGTTGTAAGTGTTGTGTGCGGGTTATTGGACAAGCTGCTTGGGTGGGGGCGGGGGCATTTAGAATGTTTGGCAGATACGTCCACATTCTGAGCAGTGGTAGAGGCTCACCGGTTTAGCTCTTGGTAGGTTGCACATGCGTGCCCCTGCGATGTAGAACACATGAGATCTCTGTTATTGCTATTATAGTAATATTGTGTGGAACCTCTCATTTCAGAAACCGACTACGGGAATGCTAGCCATCACCTTTGCCCTCCACTTCTGTGACCAGGTTCACATTGCAGGGTTTGGGTACCCGGCGCTCAGCAACAAAAAGCAGCCCATTCACTACTACGAGAAGGTGACCCTGAAATCCATGGCTGTAAGTGGCTTTTACTTGCCGTTGTGACAATATAAGTGTTAGTTGTGGGTAAATGGAAATATTTTTGCACAGCGCAAAATTAAAATCCCAAACAAACTGCTCCTGTGTCAGCCTGTTCCTAGATTTACGATATGGTGGTAACCCTGCCCTTTGTTACAGGATACAGGGTTATTATATGTAGGTCACAAGTGGAAGTGACACTGCTCCAGCTCAAGCTACGGACGGATTCACTGACGGTCCAATAACAGTTTCGGTGTATTAGCCGCATGCACATAAATAGCCAGATCACGGTCTCACACCTGCAAACATTATTAGTATAGTCAGTTAGGTCTAAAGGCTACGAGGCAAAGGGTCAGAGATTGTGTTTTACGTGTTGCTTAAACAAAGAAGTCTTCATTTCATTGAGGCTGAGCAGATTTTCTTGTTTTCAGTCCTGTCGCTCTTTGTTGGTTTGGTGATAGCGGAGTCTCTGTGTTACACACACTTTATGTAACCTGAAGTCCACTTCCACAGTCACCACCGCTCTGGAGCTTTATCCTTAAAGGTTTTCTCTTATAACGAATCTTATTCTTTTAAAAGCGCATATGTGAATCTCTGCAGTCCAAAAATGTTTATAAATCAGTCTGGACATTCCTGGTTGGAATAGCTAATGGCAGCGATTATTGTGTGGGTACAGTCATTGAACAGGGACGTTGATGGAATCCCATGAGATGCAGTTGCTCACTCATGGCTGTTGAACAGTCTGCCCAGTTTGGCTATCCATGTTTGGGGCCAGCTAGACACATTCGGTCTTTTGGGGTTAGAGGTTGGACTACATGAATATAACTCATGTAGTCAGTTTATCAAGGATGATGAGCGTCCCCTCCCAGAATGCACTGAGAGAGGACGGCATGGGGCGTAGATACTCTTGCTGAGAGGGATTGGTACAGTAAGTGGGGACCAGCATGACTCTGTACTTTAACAACTTCCTCTTCTTCTCTGCCAGGTGTCAGGACATAACATCACGCTTGAAGCCTTGGCAATAAGGAATCTTCTTCAGCACAGACTTGTTCACAATCTGACTTATTTCTGAAGATGGGATTGTGTATGTGGAATATCTACAAGCCTCTACCCTGTGGTGCGATCCAGAGGGCAGTATGCTGGACACGCTGCCCCGTGCCACCTTTAAGTCAGTGAAAGGAACATTTTTGCAAAACCGTGGCGAAACATTTCACAAATGGGACTGGAGAACGCATTCAGACTAGGGTAAATACCCAGTTATAAGGACTTCGGGCATCTAGCAATGGAACTTGAAAAGGACTAACAGATGCCATTTTATTGACGCAGCCTTTTGTAATTTTTTTTTTTTATATAAATTAGAGATTTATTTTCAATTTTGCCGACCAACTCTTAACTCCTGGCGTGAAGAACCGCGGTTACGAGTGGTTTTATGCCAAATGCGCAGGCCTCTACACAGGCAACAGACGTTTTACTGGCTGGGATTGGCCGTTATCAGGATTCATACTCTGCCGGCTGTGATCCCTATAAAGAGGAGTTTTTTTTATTGCCCTCTTCATGTTTACTATTTGTAACGGTTACCTGAGAAACTTGGGACACAACGCAATGATCTCCTCAAGCAAGGAGCAGACTCTGCGCCCGGAGCGGTGAAGAAGGGGCAGGCCCCCCTTCCGGTGCCATCTCCTTCTTTGTCGGGGTTCTCATATGCTTGGGGAAAGGAAGGAAGGGGGGGGGGAATACATTTTCGTTCGTTTTGCAAAATACAACAATGCCCCCTTTATAGCAAAACGATAAAGGTAACCACATGCTGCTGGTTTTGTGTTATTTTATTTTGTTGTCTGCTATTGGTAGAATGGGAAGAGGAGCCAATATTAAATATTTTTCTCATAGTGTCGGATTCAGGGGTCTTTCTATCAGAGTGCCTTGTTTCAGAAGTTACTGTCCGCTCCACCAACCTCTTAACTTCTCCGTGTCCATGAACTATTGAACGGGGATCTGTTGGAGTTCCGTGTAACTTCCTCCACGTACTGACCTGATGTTGAGCTTTACTTGAAAACTCGCCATTTCAGCAGACGAGTGTGTACCCCATTTCTCATACAAGTATGTCCACTAGTGACTAATGGGGCCTCTTCTGGCGCACAGCTGAGGCAGCTATTGTGCTCATTCCTGAGCGTGCAACTTTGTGCCTGGTGTACCACTTGTCACTGCTGGGCGGAATATTGGTTGACACTGTGTAAGTGATGAGTAACACCTGGTAACGCACAGAGAAATAATAACCTTGTAGGGCCAGCGCTGACCTCTGTAGACTGGGCTGTGACTACTGAATGGGTCTTCAATTCTTTCACGCCACAGGAAACCTAGCACCGTAATTCTCATTATTTGTCTTGTTTTGTTTCTCAGATCATGGGGCGGATGTATTAAGCCTGGAGAAGTGATAAACCAGTGATAAGTGTAAGGTGATAACGCACCAGCCAATCAGCTCCAATATGTAAATTGATGTGGCCGGTGCGTTATCACCTTGCACTTATCACTGGTTTATCACTTCTCCAGGCTTAATACATCTGCCCTTTATGTCTTTAATTAGAAAACAACACTAGCCATGTAGCCACCCACTGTATGTGGACAGAATCTATTTATAGGTCCTACAGTATATTCGGTCAGCTGCTTCCAAGGTCCGAGGATGATAGGACTAGTCATTCGTTTGTCTTCCAGACACGATGATTTGTGTTCTGCATAGAAGGGATCTGTGTATCCAGCTTCTTTGTCTGGAACCCAGGGATCACCTCTGCTGCCGTTCAGTGTAGTTAGCTAGGATGGCTCCTTTTATGTAGATACTTCAACATTTGAATCTTGGCTTTCTTTTCTTTTCTTTTTTTTTAAGCTTCTCTTCCTCTTCCTCCAAAGTGTTTCTTATTTAAATAAAATACATGAAACCATACAAAAATGCCGGTGTGTACTAATGCTTCCTACGTCGGACAGCAAGAAAAGCGTTGACACAACATATTAGCTGAGAATTAGGGTTAGTAAATGATCGCTCTCATGGAGGATTAGGCAGAAGTACTGTATGAGACCAGTATTACGTCTTAAGGTTTTTTTTTGTCTTCCTCTTTAACCATGTGCTTGTGGTTAAGTACAACAGATTTACAGCTCTCTACCTGGTGCAACGAGACATCTTTGGTAGCCTACCTGTGAGTAATTAGAATTTCCATCAGTTTTTTATTTTATTTCTCATACGTCCTAGAGGATGCTGGGGTCCACTTCATGACCATGGGGCATAGACGGTTCCGCAGGAGCCATGGGCACTCTTAAGACTTTTTAATGGGTGTGAACTGGCTCCTCCCTCTATGCCCCTCCTCCAGACCTCAGTTTTAGAATTGTGCCCAGGCAGACTGGATGCACTCCAGGGGAGCTCTACTGAGTTTCTCTGAAAAGACTTATGTTAGGTTTTTTATTTTCAGGGAGAACTGCTGGCATCAGACTCCCTGCTTCGTGGGACTGAGGGGGCAGAAGTAGGAACCAACTTCCTGAAGAGTTTCATGGCTCTGCTTCTGGCTCACAGGACACCATTAGCTCCTGAAGGGAACTGAACGCTAGCCGTGCCTAGATGCTCACTCCCACAGCACGCCGTCACCCCCTCACAGAGCCAGAAGTCAGAAGAGGCGCCCTGGGCAGCAAATAACCTCGTAAACTGGGAAAAAGGGGGCATAAGATGCCAAGGCACAGCCCTACCCCCGCCAGTATAAATATTATGTGAAAAATCTCTGAGGAGAAACGCGCCATTGTGGGAGCGGGGCTTCCTCAGTCAGCCAGCACACTGTTCAGCGCCATTTTTTCTCATTCACAGACTGCAGAGAAGAAACTGGTCCTCCTACACTTCTGAACAAGTATCAGAGTGAAAAAAAGAGGGGGCCTGGGTGCTAAAACATATTATTCATGATATAATAGCGCTTAAAGTTTCTGTGTACGGAGTATGCGACACGGGGATTTTGTCTCTGTGTACAAAGTACACGGCATAGGGATTTTTTCTTTGGCGCTGGATTGTGAACTGGCTGCTCCTAAACTGTGTCCCTCTGACAGATTTTACTGTGGGTCTGTCCCGTATAAGTCCCAGTGTGTCTGTGAGTGTGTGTTGTACACGTGTGTAAAGGCCCGTACACACTGGACGATATATCGGCCGTTCTCTTGAACGGCCGATATATCGCGGGTCCGTCGGCCAGTGTGTACGGCCGATACGTCTGTGAACTCCGTCGTTCACAGACGTATCGCGTCGGCCCCGCAGCACAGCCGACTGCCAATATATCTACCGATATATTGGCGCGTTGCTGTGTGTGTACGGCGGTCGGCCGACCGCCCGTACATATGCTGCGGCGGCCGGCGGTGATTGACAGCTGAACTGGGCGGTCGCCCAGTTCATGACGTCAGTCCCCGACGGATCGGTCAGTGTGTATGCACAGCACACAGCCCGTTCCGTCCATAGATATATCTGCAGATCAATTGATATGCAGATATATCTTTACAGTGTGTACCCACCTTAAGACATGTCTGAGGCAGGGAGTTCCTCCCCGGAGGAAGGCATTTTAGGGACACAGAGTTGTAATGTGGTGGCGCTGCCGGCACACCAAGAGCCTGCATGGGTGAAAGAAATACGTGATAGTATGCATCATATCAATAGATTAGATAAATCTGAATCTCATGCTGAGTGCTGGAGAAAATCTGTGGAGGATGTGATTTTTCAGGGCTCTGTTCTTCCATCCGCAGGAGACCCCTCTGGGTCACATAAGAGACCATTTGCGAATATTGTGAATACTGATACCGACACGGACACTGATTCTTGTGTCGACGATAGTGACTCCAGAGAAATAGATCATAAATTGGCAAAAATATACAATATATGATTGTGGCTATAAGGGAAGTTCTGGAAGTCACGGAAGCCACTCCTGTACCTCAGGAGAAGGCTTATTTCTATAAAGAAAAGAAATCCAAGGTCACTTTCCCTCCTTCCCACAAGCTTAATACTCTCTTTGAAGGGATGTGGGTGAATCCCGAAAATAAATTTTGTATTCCCAAGGCAATTCAGATAGCTTATCCTTTCCCAGTGGAGGACAGGAAAAAATGGGAGTCACCCCGTGTTAGACAGTGCTCTGTCCAGGTTGACAAAGAAGGTTATTCTCCCTGCACCTGGCACGGCTTCACTAAAGGAGCCAGCAGACCGCAAAATGGAGACTACATTGAAATCCATTTATGTTGCCAATGGTACGCTGCTCAGGCCCACAATTGCTTGCACGTGGGTTACTCGCGCTATTGAAAATTGGTCAGAAAGCGTGTCATCAGAAATTGACATGATTGATAAAGATGAGATACTCCTTAGGTTAGGGAATATCAAAGACGCTGCCGCATACATGCTAGAAGCGATGAAAGATATTGGACTCTTGAGTTCACAAGCCGCTACCATGGCAGTATCGTCTCGGCGGGCGTTGTGGATTCGCCAGTGGAACGCGGATGCAGATTCCAAAGAAATATGGCGGCTCTCCCATATAAAGGTGAGGCCTTATTTGGCGATGGACTGGATGCGTTAGTCTCGGCGGCTACCGCAGGTAAGTCGACATTTTTGCCCTATGCGCCTGCACCGGCAAAAATAAGATTTTACTCACCGGTAAATCTATTTCTCGTAGTCCGTAGTGGATGCTGGGGACTCCGTAAGGACCATGGGGAATAGACGGGCTCCGCAGGAGACTGGGCACTCCTAAGAAAGATTTAGTACTACTGATGTGCACTGGCTCCTCCCTCTATGCCCCTCCTTCAGACCTCAGTTAAGGAAACTGTGCCCGGAAGAGCTGACATTACAAGGAAAGGATTTTGGAATCCAGGGTAAGACTCATACCAGTCACACCAATCACAACGTATAACTTGTGATAACATACCCAGTCAACAGTATGAACAACAGAGCATCAGACAAACCTGATGCAACCATAACATAACCCTTATTTAAGCAATAACTATATACAAGTATTGCAGAAGAAGTCCGCACTTGGGACGGGCGCCCAGCATCCACTACGGACTACGAGAAATAGATTTACCGGTAAGTAAAATCTTATTTTCTCTAACGTCCTAGTGGATGCTGGGGACTCCGTAAGGACCATGGGGATTATACCAAAGCTCCCAAACGGGCGGGAGAGTGCGGATGACTCTGCAGCACCGAATGAGCAAACACAAGGTCCTCCTCAGCCAGGGTATCAAACTTGTAGAACTTTGCAAAAGTGTTTGAACCCGACCAAGTAGCTGCTCGGCAAAGCTGTAATGCCGAGACCCCTCGGGCAACCGCCCAAGAAGAGCCCACCTTCCTTGTGGAATGGGCTTTTACTGATTATGGAGGCGGCAAGCCAGCCGCAGAATGAACCTGCTGAATCGTGTTACAGATCCAGCGAGCAATAGTTTGCTTTGAAGCAGGAGCACCCAGCATGTTGGATGCATACAGGATAAACAGCGAGTCAGTTTTCCTGACTCCAGCCGTTCTGGCTACACAAATCTTCAAAGCCCCGACTACATCTAGTAACTTGGAATCCTCCAAGTCACGAGTAGCCGCAGGCACCACAATAGGTTGGTTCAAATGAAAAGATGACACCACCTTTGGCAGAAATTGCGGACGAGTCCGTAATTCTGCCCTGTCCATATGGAAAACCAGATAGGGGCTTTTACATGACAAAGCCGCCAATTCTGACACACGCCTAGCCGAAGTTAAGGCCAATAGCATGACCACTTTCCACGTGAGATATTTTAACTCCACGGTCTTAAGTGGCTCAAACCAGTGAGATTTCAGGAAACTCAACACCACGTTAAGATCCCAAGGTGCCACTGGTGGCACAAAAGGGGGCTGAATATGCAGCACTCCCTTTACAAACGTCTGAACTTCAGGTAGAGAAGCTAGTTTTTTATGAAAGAAAATGGATAGGGCCGAAATCTGGACCTTAATGGACCCCAATTTTAGGCCCAAAGTCACTCCCGACCGTAGGAAATGAAGGAAACGGCCCAGCTGGAATTCCTTTGTAGAGGCATTCCTGGCCTCACACCAAACAACATATTTTCGCCGTATACGGTGATAATGTTTAGCCGTCACGTCCTTCCTAGCCTTTATCAGCGTAGGAATAACCTCATCCGGAATCCCTTTTTCTCTGACGTCCTAAGTGGATGCTGGGACTCCGTAAGGACCATGGGGAATAGCGGCTCCGCAGGAGACTGGGCACAACTAAAAGAAAGCTTTAGACTACTGGTGTGCACTGGCTCCTCCCACTATGACCCTCCTCCAGACTTCAGTTAGAATCTTGTGCCCGGCTGAGCTGGATGCACACTAGGAGCTCTCCTGAGCTCCTAGAAAGAATGTTCCGGAAAATCGGCGGCAGAAGACTTCTGTCTTCAACAAGGTAGCGCACAGCACTGCAGCTGTGCGCCATTGCTCCTCATGCACACCTCACACTCCGGTCACTGATGGGTGCAGGGCGCTGGGGGGGGGGGCGCCCTGAGGGCAATATAAGACACCTTGGCTGGCACATCTACACCATATATAGTCAGGAAGGCTATATAGGTGTAAAAATACCCCTTCCAGAATTCCAGAAAAAGCGGGAGAAGTCCGCCGGAAAAGGGGCGGGGCTATCTCCCTCAGCACACTGGCGCCATTTTTCCCTCACAGCTCCGCTGGAAGGACGCTCCCTGGCTCTCCCCTGCAGTGTCAAGCTACATAAGGGTAAAAAAGAGAGGGGGGGCACTAAATTTAGGCGCAGTATATATATAATATAAGCAGCTATAAGGGAAAAAACACTAATTTATAGTGGGATCCCTGTGTTATATAGCGCTCTGGTGTGTGCTGGCATACTCTCTCTGTCTCCCCAAAGGGCTTTGTGGGGTCCTGTCCTCTGTCAGAGCATTCCCTGTGTGTATGCGGTGTGTCGGTACGGCTGTGTCGACATGTTTGATGAGGAGGCTTATGTGGAGGCGGAGCAGATGCCTATAAATGTGATGTCACCCTCTGCGGGGCCGACACCTGAGTGGATGGTTATGTGGAAGGAACTACGTGACAGTGTCGACTCCTTACATAAAAGGTTTGACGACATACCAAATATGGGACAGCCGGCTTCTCAGCCTGTGCCTGCCCAGGCGTCTCAAAAGCCATCAGGGGCTCTAAAACGCCCGCTACCTCAGATGGCAGACACAGATGTCGACACGGATACCGACTCCAGTGTCGACGACGATGAGACTAATGTAACTTCCAATAGGGCCACACGTTACATGATTGAGGCAATGAAAAATGTGTTGTACATTTCTGATGTTACCCCCGGTACCACAAAAAAGGGTATTATGTTTGGAGAGAAAAAACTGCCAGTAGTTTTTCCTCCATCTGAGGAATTAAATGAAGTATGTGAAGAAGCGTGGGCTTCCCCCGATAAGAAACTAGTAATTTCTAAAAGGTTACTAATGACGTACCCCTTCCCGCCAGAGGATAGGTCACGTTGGGAAGCATCCCCTAGGGTGGATAAAGCGCTCACGCTTGTCAAAGAAGGTGGCTCTACCGTCTCCGGATACGGCCGCCCTAAAGGACTCTGCTGATAGAAAGCAGGAGGCTATCCTGAAGTCTGTATATACACACACAGGTATTATACTGAGACCAGCTATTGCTTCAGCATGGATGTGCAGTGCTGCAGCTGCGTGGTCAGATTCCCTGTCGGAAAATATTGATACCCTAGACAGGGACACTATATTGCTAACCGTAGAGCATATTAAAGACGCAGTCTTATATATGAGAGATGCACAGAGGGATATTTGCCGGCTGGCATCTAAAATAAGGGCAATGTCCATTTCTGCCAGGAGAGGGTTATGGACTCGGCAGTGGACAGGTGATGCAGACTCAAAAAGGCACATGGAAGTTTTGCCTTATGAAGGTGAGGAGTTGGTCGGGGATGGTCTCTCGGACCTAGTTTCCACAGCAACTGCTGGGAAGTCTGCATTTTTACCCCATGTTCCCTCACAGCCAAAGAAAGCACCGTATTATCAGGTACAGTCCTTTCGGCCCCATAAGGGCAAGCGGGTTAAAGGCGCGTCCTTTCTGCCCAGAGGCAGAGGTAGAGGGAAAAAGCTGCAGCATACAGCCAGTTCCCAGGAGCAAAAGTCCTCCCCCGCTTCTTCTAAGTCCGCCGCTTGACGCTGGGGCTCCACAGGCGGAGCCAGGTACGGTGGGGGCCCGTCTCAAAAATTTCAGCGATCAGTGGGCTCGCTCACGGGTGGATCCCTGGATCTTTCAAGTAGTATCTCAGGGGTACAAGCTGGAATTCGAGACGTCTCCCCCCCTGCCGTTTCCTCAAATCTGCCTTGCCAACAACTCCCTCAGGCAGGGAGGCAGTGATAGAGGCAATTCACAAGCTGTATTCCCAGCAGGTGATAGTAAAGGTGCCCCTACTTCAACAAGGACGGGGTTACTATTCCACAATGTTTGTGGTACCGAAACCGGACGGTTCGGTGAGACCCATTTTAAATTTGAAATCCTTGAACACATATATAAAAAGATTCAAGTTCAAGATGGAATCGCTCAGGGCGGTTATTGCAAGCCTGGACGAGGGGGATTACATGGTATCACTGGACATCAAGGATGCTTACCTGCATGTCCCCATTTACCATCCTCCCCAGGAGTACCTCAGATTTGTGGTACAGGATTGTCATTACCAATTCCAGACGTTGCCGTTCGGTCTATCCACGGCTCCGAGGGTCTTTACCAAGGTAATGGCCGAAATGATGATACTCCTTCGAAAGAAGGGAGTTTTAATTATCTCGTACTTGGACGATCTCCTGATAAAGGCGAGGTCCAGGGAGCAGTTGTTGGTCGGGGTAGCACTATCTCGGGAGGTGCTACAACAGCACGGCTGGATTCTAAATATTCCAAAGTCACAGCTGGTCCCTACGACACGTCTACTGTTCCTGGGAATGGTTCTGGACACAGAACAGAAAAAAGTGTTTCTCCCGGAGGAGAAGGCCAAGGAGCTGTCATCTCTAGTCAGAGGCCTCCTAAAACCAAAACAGGTGTCGGTGCATCACTGCACGCGGATCCTGGGAAAGATGGTAGCTTCCTACGAAGCAATTCCATTCGGCAGGTTTCATGCAAGAACCTTTCAGTGGGACCTGTTGGACAAGTGGTCCGGATCGCATCTTCAGATGCATCGTCTGATAACCCTGTCTCCAAGGACCAGGGTGTGTCTGCTGTGGTGGCTGCAGAGTGCTCATCTTCAAGAGGGCCGCAGATTCGGCATACAGGACTGGGTCCTGGTGACCACGGATGCCAGCCTTCGAGGCTGGGGGGCAGTCACACAGGGAAGAAACTTCCAAGGACTATGGTCAAGTCAGGAGACTTCCCTACACATAAATATTCTGGAACTAAGGGCCATTTACAATGCCCTTAGTCACTACCTCCACCCGGGAGAGTGGGGACTTCATCCAGAAGTCTTCCAACTGATTGTAAACCGTTGGGAGAGGCCACAGGTGGACATGATGGCGTCCCGCCTAAACAAAAAGCTAGAAAGATATTGCGCCAGGTCAAGGGACCCGCAGGCGATAGCTGTGGACGCTCTAGTGACACCGTGGGTGTACCGGTCGGTTTATGTGTTCCCTCCTCTTCCTCTCATACCAAAGGTACTGAGGATAATAAGGAGAAAAGGAGTAAGACCTATACTCATTGTTCCGGATTGGCCAAGAAGAGCTTGGTACCCGGAACTTCAAGAAATGATTTCAGAGGACCCATGGCCTCTGCCGCTCAGACAGGACCTGCTGCAGCAGGGGCCCTGTCTGTTCCAAGACTTACCGCGGCTGCGTTTGACGGTATGGCGGTTGAACACCGGATCCTGAAGGAAAAGGGCATTCCGGAGGAAGTCATTCCTACGCTGATTAAAGCTAGGAAAGAAGTAACTGCAAACCATTATCACCGCATATGGCGAAAATATGTTGCGTGGTGTGAGGCCAGGAAGGCCCCAACGGAGGAATTTCAGCTGGGCCGTTTCCTGCACTTCCTACAGTCAGGGGTGACTATGGGCCTAAAATTGGGTTCCATTAAGGTCCAGATTTCGGCTCTATCGATTTTCTTCCAGAGAGAACTGGCTTCTCTACCTGAAGTTCAAACTTTTGTTAAGGGAGTGCTGCATATTCAGCCCCCTTTTGTGCCTCCAGTGGCACCTTGGGATCTCAACGTGGTGTTGGATTTCCTAAAGTCACATTGGTTTGAGCCACTTAAAACCGTGGAATTGAAGTATCTCACGTGGAAAGTGGTCATGTTGTTGGCTTCGGCCAGGCGTGTATCAGAATTGGCGGCTTTGTCATGTAAAAGCCCTTATCTGATTTTCCATATGGATAGGGCAGAATTGAGGACTCGTCCCCAATTTCTCCCTAAGGTGGTATCAGCCTTTCATCTGAACCAACCTATCGTGGTGCCTGCGGCTACTAAAGACTTGGAGGTTTCCAAGTTGTTGGACGTAGTCAGGGCCCTGAAAATTTATGTTTCCAGGACAGCTGGAGTCAGAAAGACTGACTCGCTGTTTATCCTGTATGCGCCCAACAAGTTGGGTGCACCTGCTTCAAAACAGACTATTGCTCGCTGGATCTGTAGTACGATTCAGCTTGCTCATTCTGCGGCTGGACTGCCGCATCCTAAATCAGTGAAGGCCCATTCCACAAGGAAGGTGGGCTCTTCTTGGGCGGCTGCCCGTGGGGTCTCGGCTCTACAACTTTGCCGAGCAGCTACTTGGTCGGGGTCAAACACATTTGCTAAATTCTACAAGTTTGACACCCTGGCTGAGGAGGACCTAGAGTTTGCCCATTCGGTGCTGCAGAGTCATCCGCACTCTCCCGCCCGTTTGGGAGCTTTGGTATAATCCCCATGGTCCTTACGGAGTCCCAGCATCCACTTAGGACGTCAGAGAAGATAAGAATTTACTCACCGGTAATTCTATTTCTCGTAGTCCGTAGTGGATGCTGGGCGCCCATCCCAAGTGCGGATTGTCTGCAATACTTGTATATAGTTATTGTTTAACTAAAGGGTTATTGTTGAGCCATCTGTTGAGAGGCTCAGTTGTTATCATACTGTTAACTGGGTATTGTATCACGAGTTATACGGTGTGGCTGGTATGAGTCTTACCCGGATTCAAAATCCTTCCTTATTGTGTCAGCTCTTCCGGGCACAGTATCCTAACTGAAGTCTGGAGGAGGGTCATAGTGGGAGGAGCCAGTGCACACCAGTAGTCTAAAGCTTTCTTTTAGTTGTGCCCAGTCTCCTGCGGAGCCGCTATTCCCCATGGTCCTTACGGAGTCCCAGCATCTACTACGGACTATGAGAAATAGAATTACCGGTGAGTAAATTCTTATTTTTTTATTTTTTTTACTAGGATCCGGCGTTCAACCGCCATGCCATCAAACGCAGCTGCGGTAAGTCTTGGAACAGACAAGGTCCCTGCTGCAACAGATCCTGCCCTAGAGGCAGAGGCCATGGGTCCTCTGTGAGCATTTCTTGCAGCTCTGGATACCAAGTCCTTCTTGGCCAATCCGGAACAATGAGTATTGTTCTCACTCCTCTTTTCCTTATGATTCTCAGCACCTTGGGTAAGAGAGGAAGAGGAGGAAACACATAAACCGACTGGAACATCCACTGTGTCACCAGTGCGTCTACAGCTATCGCCTGAGAGTCTCTTGACCTGGCGCAATACCTCTGTAGCTTTTTGTTGAGGCGGGATGCCATCATGTCCACTTGTGGCAGTTCCCACCGATCTACAATCTGCGCGAAGACTTCTTGATGAAGTCCCCCCTCTCGCGGGTGGAGGTCGTGCCTGCTGAGGAAGTCTGCTTCCCAGTTGTCCACTCCCGGGAATGAACACTGCTGACAGTGCTCGTATGTGATTCTCCGCCCATCTAAGAATTCTGGTGGCTTCCGCCATCGCCTCCCTGCTCCTTGTGCCGCCTTGGCGGTTTACATGAGCCACTGCGGTGATGTTGTCTGATTGAATCAGCACCGATTGGTTGCGAAGCAGGGTCTCCGCTTGACTTAGGGCGTTGTATATGGCCCTTAGTTCCAGGATATTGATGTGAAGGCAAGTTTCCTGACTTGACCACAGCCCTTGGAAACTTTTTCCCTGAGTGACTGCCCCCCACCCTCGGAGGCTTGCATACGTGGTCACCAGGACCCAGTCCTGAATGCCGAACCTGCGGCCCTCGAGAAGGTGAGTACTCTGCAGCCACCACAGGAGAGACACCCTGGCCCCGGGGGATAGGGTGATTAACCGATGCATCTAAAGATGTGATCCGGACCACTTTGTCCAGTAAGTCCCATTAGAAGGTCCTCTCATGGAACCTGCCGAAAGGAATGGCCTCGTATGATGCCACCATCCTTCCCAGGACTCGAGTGCAGTGATGCACTGACACCTGTTTTGGTTTTAATAGATTCCTGACCAGTGTCACAAGCTTCTGAGCTCTCTCTATCGGGAGATAAACCCTTTTCTGGTCTGTGTCTAGGATCATGCCTAGGAGAGGCAGATGAGCTGTAGGAACCAACTGCGACTTTGGAATATATAGAATCCAGCCGTGTTGCCGTTTCACTTCCAGAGAAAGTGATACGCTGTTCAGCCACTGCTCTCTTGATCTCGCTTTTATGAGGAGATCGTCCAAGTACGTGATAATAGTGACACCTTGCTTCCACAGGAGCACCAACATTTCCTCTGAAATTGGTAATGACAATCCCGTACCGCAATTCTGAGGTACGCCTGATGAGGTGGATAAATGGGGACATGAAGGTATGCCTCCTTTATGTCCCGAGTCACTATAAAATCTCCCCCTTTCAGGTTTGTATCGACCGCTCTTAGCGATTCCATCTTGAACTAGAACCTTTTCAGGTATATGTTCAGGGATTTTAAATTCAATATGGGTCTGACCGAACTGTCTGGTTTCGGGACTACCACATGGTCGAATAATAACCCCTCCTTGTCGAAGGAGGGGAACTTTGACCACCACCTGTTGAAGATACAATTTGTGAATTGCAGTTAACCCTGTTTCCCTCTCGTGGGGGGAAGCCGGCAGGGCCGTCAGTGAGGAGGCCTCTTCTTAAAGTCCAGCTTGTATCCCTGAGACACAATATCTATTGCCCAGGGATCTAACAGGGAGTGAACCCACTTGTTGCAGAACTTACGAAAGCGTGCCCCCACCGGGCCTAGCTCCGTCTGTGGAGCCCCAGAGACATGCGGTGGATTTTCATAGAGGCCGTGGAGGACTTCTGTTCCTGGGAACTAGCTGTGTTGTGCAGCTTCTTTCCTCTGGCCCCGCCTCTAGCAAGAAAGGACGCACCTCGGACTTTCTTGTTTCTTTGTTCGAAAAGCTGCATTTGATAATGACGTGCTTTCCTAGGCTGTGCAGGAATATAAGGCAAAATATCAGAATTACCAGCTATAGCCGTGGAGACCAGGTCCGAGAACCCTTCTCCACACAATCCTCAGCCTTCCATATGCCACTTAAGTTGGCATCATCTGTCCATTGCATATTCTACAGGACACGTCAAGCAGAAATCGACATAGCTTTGACTCTAGGACCCAGTATACTCATGTCTCTTTGGGCATGTTTGATTATATATATCTCTTAAGACAGCATTTTTAATATATATACATATCTCTCTATATACATATATATATATATATATATATATATATATATATATACATACATACATACATACATACATACATACATACATACATACATACATACTAGGGTCTCAATTTCTGCTGATAAGGTACCTGTCCACGCCGCCCCAGCGCTATAAGCCCATGCCGACACAATCGCCGGTCTGAGTAGTGTACCAGAATGTGCACGCTATCTGCAGGATCCCTGAGAATAGCTAGGGCTACCTTCTGGGCAAACGTGACACCCTAGGGGAAGATTCCCATCGCATCCTGGCCCTAGTGGGGAAAGGATACTGCCTGAGAATTCTTTGTGGGAAGCTGCAGTCTCTTGTCTGGAGATTCCCGCTCTTTTTCTTTATGAGAGGAGGGAAATTTACCTCAGCTTTCTTCCCCTTAAACATGTGTACCCTTGTGTCAGGGACAAATGAGTCATCGGTGATATGCAAATCATCTTTTATTACAATAATCATATATTGAATACTTTTCTGCCATTTTGGCTGTAACTTTGCATTATCGTAGTCGACACTGGAGTCAAACTCCGTGTCGATATCAGTGTTTATTATCTTGGATAGTGAGCATTGTGAGACTCTGAAGGTCTCTGCGACATAGGGACAGACATGGGTAGATTTCCTGTCTGTTCTCTAATCTTTTGTGCAATAAATTCACCTTAGCACTTACACATATCCAAACAGGTGTCCGCGTTGTCGACGGAGACACCCTCTCACACACATATTAGCTCCATCTCCTCCTTAGGGGAGCCTTTTCTCAGACATGTCGACACGCACGTACCGACACACCACACACACGCAGGGGATGCTCTATTTGAAGACCGTTCCCCCACAAGGCCCTTTGGAGAGAGAGAGTATGCCAGCGCTATATGACCCAGGAATCACACAGTAACTTAGTGTTAACCCAGTAGCTGCTGTATATATTGTTTTTACGCCAAATTTATGTGCCCCCCCTCTCTTTTTTCCCCCTCTCTATCGTGCTTCTGCAGGGGAGAGCCTGGGGAGCTTTCCTCTCAGCTGAGCTGTGGAGGGAAAATGGCGCTGGTGAGTGCTGAGGAAGAAGGCCCCGCCCCCTCAGCGGCGGGCTTCTGTCCCGCGATTTTGTGTAAAATTAATGGCGGGGGCTCATGCCTATTACAGTGCCCAGCTGTATATATGCTGCTTTTTGCCAGGAGGTAATCAATTGCTGCCCAGGGCGCCCCCCCCCCTGCGCCCTGCACCCTACAGTGACCGGAGTGTGTGGGTTAGTGTGGGCGCAATGGCGCACAGCTGCAGTGCTGTGCGCTACCTCATATGAAGACAGGAGTCTTCTGCCGCCGATTTTTACGTCTTCTTGCTTCAACCCGCCAGCTTCTGTCTTCTGGCTCTGCGAGGGGGACAGCGGCGCGGCTCCGGGAACGGACGATCAAGGTTAGGTTCCTGTGTTCGATCCCTCTGGAGCTAATGGTGTCCAGTAGCCTAAGAAGCGCAACCTAGCCGCAGTTAGTAGGTTTGCTTCTCTACCCTCAGTCCCACGTAGCAGAGAGCCTGTTGCCAGCAGAAGCTCTCTGAAAATAAAAAACCTAACTAAAATACTTTCTTATTAGCAAGCTCAGGAGAGCTCACTAAAATGCACCCAGCTCTGTCCGGGCACAGATTCTAACTGAGGTCTGGAGGAGGGGCATAGAGGGAGGAGCCAGTGCACACCAGTAGTACTAAATCTTTCTTAGAGTGCCCAGTCTCCTGCGGAGCCCGTCTATTCCCCATGGTCCTTACGGAGTCCCCAGCATCCTCTAGGACGTTAGAGAAAAAGACATATCACCCTCACATGCAGTCCTTTCGGCCCAGTAAATACAAAAAAGCGAGAGGTTCCCCCTTCTTTGCAGGTAGGGGAAGGGGAAAGGGAAAGGGAAAGAAGTCCACAGCGGCTTCAGGTTCCCAAGAGCAGAAGTCTACCCATACTTCTGCCAAATCTTCGGCATGACGCTTCGGCTCCTTTGCGGGAGGCCGCTTGGTGGGGGCACGTCTCAAACTGTTCAGCCGAGGTTGGATTCTGTCTGGCCTGGACCCCTGGGTTTTGCAGATAGTATCCCAGGGGTACAAGCTGGAGTTTCAAGACGTTCCCCCATGCCGATTTTTCAAATCGACCTTGCCAGCTTCTCTTTCGGAAAGGGAAGCAGTAACAGCGGCAATCCAAAAATTATGTCAGGATCAGGTCATAATCCTGGTACCTTTGTCACAACAAGGGGAGAGGTTTTATTCAAGCCTTTTTGTAGTTCCGAAGCCGGACGGCTCGGTCAGACCGATCCTAAACCTAAAAAATCTGAATCTCTACTTTTCGAACGATTCAAGTTCAGAATGGAATCACTGAGGTGGTGTCAGTAGACATAAAGGATGCTTACCTGCATGTTCCTATTTATGCTCACCAGGCTTATTTGAGATTCGCGGTTCAGGATTGCCATTACCAATTCCAGACGTTACCTTTCTGTCTCTCCACGGTGCCGAGGGTATTCACCAAGGAGATGGCGGAGATGATGGTTCTCCTGCTTCAAAAAGGAGTCAATATAATTCCTTATCTGGATGATCTCCTGATAAAGGCGAGATCCAGGGAGCAGTTGTTACAAAACATCACACTCTCCCTGTCAATACTCCAACAATGCGTTTGGATCATAAATTATCCAAAGTCACAGTTGGAACCGACGACAAGATTGTCTTTTTTCGGGATGATTCTGGACACAGAAGTTCAGAGAGTATTTCTTCCGGTGGAAAAGGCTCCGGAAATCCAGAAAATGGTAAAACAGATATTGAAACAATCAAGTGTGTCGATCCATCAGTGCATTCGATTGTTGGAGATAATCCTGTCGTCAAAAGCCAGGATTTCGCTCCTGTGATGGCTACACAGTTCTCACCTACTAGAGGGACGCAGGTTCGGGATTCAGGACTGGGTCCTGGTAACCACGCATGCTAGTCTCCGAGGCTGGGGAGCTGTCACTCAGGGGGAAAGCTTCCAAGAAAAATGGTCAAGTCAGGAAGCCTGCCTAAACATAAACGTGCTGGAATTGAGAGCCATTTACAACGGCCTTCAACAAGCGGTACATCTTCTTCAAGATCATCCCATGCAGATCCAGTCGGACAATGTAACAGCAGTCGCGTACATAAACAGGCAGGGCGGAACGAAAAGCAGAGCAGCAATGGCAGAGGTGACGAAGATCCTCCTCTGGGCAGAAAGACATGTAAAGGCTCTGTCTGCAATTTTCATTCCGGGAGTAGACAACTGGGAAGCAGACTTCCTCAGCAGACACGATCTCCATCCAGGAGAGTGGGGCCTCCACCAAGAAGTCTTCGCAGGGGTGACGAGTCTTTGGGGAGTTCCTCAAGTAGACATGATGGCATCTCGTCTCAACAA
Organism: Pseudophryne corroboree; assembly: GCF_028390025.1. NCBI lineage: Eukaryota > Metazoa > Chordata > Amphibia > Anura > Myobatrachidae > Pseudophryne > Pseudophryne corroboree. The sequence continues at coordinate 350,101,955 of NC_086453.1, read as the reverse complement.
GAAGCTTCAGAAATATTGTTCCAGGTCGAGAGACCCTCAAGCAATAGCAGTGGATGCGCTAGTAACCCAGTGGGTATTCCGGTCAGTGTATGTCTTCCCTCCACTTCCGCTGATTCCAAAAGTTCTCAGGATCATAAGAAGAACAGGGGTTCGAGCAATCTTCATTGCCCCAGACTGGCCAAGGAGGGCTTGGTACCCAGATCATCAGGAGTTGCTCATAGAAGATCCTCTGCCTCTTCCTCTTCGCGAGGACCTGCTGCAGCAGGGGCGGTGCGTGTATCAAGACTTACCGCGGCTACGTTTGATGGCATGGCTGTTGAGCGCCGGATCCTAGCCCGAAAGGGTATTCCCAAGGAAGTCATCCCCACCCTTATTCAGGCCAGGAAAGGAGTAACGTCGAAACATTACCACCGTATTTGGAGAAAATATGTGTCTTGGTGTGAATCCAAGAAGGCTCCTACGGAAGAGTTTCAGTTGGGACGTTTTCTCCATTTTCTGCAGGCTGGTGTGGAGGAGGGCCTCCAATTGGGGTCAATCAAGGTCCAGATTTCGGCCTTGTCCGTGTTCTTCCAAAAACAATTGGCCTCTCTTCCAGAGGTTCAGACCTTCGTTAAAGGGGTTCTGCACATCCAGCCTCCATTTGTGCCTCCAGTGACACGATGGGACCTTAACGTGGTGTTGCGGTTCCTTCAATCGGATTGGTTTGAGCCTCTACAAGAGATAGAGTTGAAGTTTCTCACTTGGAAAGTGGTGATGCTTTTGGCATTGGCATCCGCACGGTGGGTGTCGGAATTAGGGGCCTTGTCTCACAAGAGCCCTTACCTGATCTTCCATGAAGATAGGGCAGAGTTGAGAACTCGTCAACATTTTCTTCCAAAGGTGGTTTCATCTTTCCACATAAACCAACCTATTGTGGTGCCAGTGGCTACTGACACGTTCACTGAGTCAAAGTCTCTAGATGTGGTTAGGACTTTGAAGATTTATGTCGCTAGAACAGCTCGAATACGGAAAACAGAGTCTTTGTCCTGTATGCTCCCAACAATGGGTGTAATTCTGAGTTGATCGCAGCAGGATTTTTGTTAGCAATTGGGCAAAACCATGTGCACTGCAGGGGAGGCAGATATAACATGTGCAGAGAGAGTTAGATTTGGGTGTGGTGTGTTCAATCTGCAATCTAAATTGCAGTGTAAAAATAAAGCAGCCAGTATTTACCCTGTACAGAAACAAAATAACCCACCCAAATCTAACTCTCTCTGCAAATGTTATATCTGCCCCCCTGCAGTGCACATGGTTTTGCCCAACTGCTAAAAAATTTCCTGCTGCGATCAACTTGGAATTACCCCCAATATTGGGTGTCCTGCTTCCAAGCAGACTATTCCGTGTTGGATCAGAGGTACGATTCAGCACGCTCATACTACAGCTGGATTGCCGTTGCCGACATCGGTGAAGGCCCATTCCACTAGGAAGGTGGGCTCATCCTGAGCGGCTGCCCGGGGGATCTCGGCATTGCAACTTTGCCGAGCAGCTACTTGGTCGGGGTCAAACACATTTGCGGAGCTTGATCCCTCAGCACTAACCAGCGCCATTTTCTCCACAGAGGCTGCAGAGAACTGGCTCCCCTGACTCTCCCCTGCTGAACACCGTCAGAGGGCAGAAAAAAAGAGGAGGGGAGCACATTAGAGCAGTGAGTGGGAAGATTGGCATTATATATAATTGATAAAGCCTAATAATTATCTTATTTAAAACACTCTAAAAGGTTAAAGAACACAGTACGCAATTGACGTATGGAATACCGTAGGAGTACGCACGTTGCGTATCAAACGCTTAGCCGTGGTCGAGACGCACGAGCGGCACGTTCGCTCACGGCTTAGAGCGTACAGGCAAGCACGCTATAGGCTGCCGACTAACGTAATGACACGCTATCAGCGTAGCGGACGCTCGAGACCACGAGGAGATCGCGAGCGGCGCAGACGCTCACGAGATAACAATCAGTAGACCTTGAATGTAACACACAGAAAGGATATTCTTATACTGTAGACCTTGTACTGAAACACTGTAGCGATATAACGCTGCTTAACCTTGTTTACACTAAAGCTGTTTGAGCGATAGAGACGCTCCTATTACCCTCTGCAATATAATGAACACACAACACCGGTCTAAGGGTCTAACGCCATTTAAGGAAATGAATGAACGTTCAATTGCAAAAGAATAATACAATACAAGTTATACACTACCAAGATAACATAAAATACCTAACCAAATCACTACACATAAAATACAATAAAGATACAATTACTTTTAAAGGGGGAAGGAGAGAGAGAGAGAGAGAGAGAGAGAGAGTGTGTGAGAGAGAACGAGAGAGAATGGCTTATAACAATAAAGACAATATGATTGCAGAGAAACTTACGCACAAAGGGAAACAATCGCATGCGCCTTCTGGATGTCCAGCTCCCGATTATCAGTGATGAGAACCGTTGAAGAGAATAGAGAGCTGGCCCAGATCGGCTTGTCCTTTTATACACTACACACAATACAGTACAATGGCCCCTACATTCTTATTGTTCATTGGACACAGGAATTCGTCTTCGCATTATAACAAAAGGTCATAGGTTGATTCATACAGGTGGGCTGTGACTATTCCTAACTGCTCAGGTGGGTGGGAAACTGGGTTTCCCGCCGCATGGGTAATAAAGTGCAAATACAGTAAATGTTCATAAACTTCTTATGTCCATAACTATTCGCACGAGCGATTAATCCGCTTCAAACCAACACCGGAATATTGCTAATTAAATACTCTTCTGATGGATACTAAACACCACTGTATAACCCCTGTCTGACCCTTCGTATCAAACAAAGAGGGATCTCTTTGTCTATGAACATGCTACATTAACTAAACTTTCAGATTCTATCAAAGGGACCATAATCTACAAAATACATTATATGGTTGAAATATGTTACGATTGAGTCGCACGCTAGACGTATACAAACTCTACCGTAAATGCGCATACCGTGCGCCCGCGGGTGCACGCAACAGCGAGTATGCGCACGCACGGGAGAGCTCATGCACGCGCAGCGGGGACACGCATGAGGTGCAAATATGGCAGTGTGTAGCGTGATATTTTTCTGACTTTGACAGTCCACCCTTTGGCAGTCACCAATAACTGCCACTTTCTAAAACATTTCAAAAAGAGAAAAATATATGTCATGTATATATACATTTCTATGATTGGGTAAGGGAGGAGAGAAGAAGGTGGGAAAAGGGTATGACCTAGTGAGATAGCAGAAGCATGTGTGTATGAATCCATGTTTGGGGGGTCATGTATCATCGTGCCGTACGTGTTTTAAAATCAAGCTTCGAGGTATTGCGAAGTATACATTTGAATTCCTTCTTATCCCGTATTAAGGGTCTGTGGATGGGCTGTCAAACTTTACCGAGCTCTGTTCGGCTTTTGGTTGCAACAAAATGGGGGAGCACATTTTAGTTGATGATACATGAGTAGGGGGGATATGTGGGTGCTGATATCTGTGCCTGTATTCCCTATCGACTATGTGTGTCATTACCTGAAGGTTGTAGAGATGAAGATAAAGAACAATTATGGTAAATGCAGTGATAAACTATGTGAGTTTAATATACATTTGCCGATTGAGGTCTTGTCTTGTCTTGTCTTGTCTCGATGTACATGTTGACTGTAGTCTCTTTGTGCTTTTGCCAATAAACGCAAGCAAAGCTGTATCAATGTCCATAGACTTACAAAAAGTGTTGGGCTAGCGTAAAATTAAAGGTACTAGGGATATGGGGGGTCTATGGCATAGTCCATCAGTTGTCTGTGTAAAAGGTTGTCAAATTCTTCTTCCAAGCGGATGTCTTTTTACCTTGGAGAGAAACAAAGGAGAAACGGGTGAAAGAAACGGACCGTGGAATCACATTTTCATCACAACATTGTCTCTATCGTTGGGTCATAAATCAAATCCATTGGAATTATAATGTCCTCACTCCTTAAACTCATCACCTTAGTACTTCGTTTACACTTTGTTAAAGCCTGAACGCATCTGAATATCAAACCAATCGATATGACAACACCCAAGATACACAGAAGAAATTTCCCTACATCCATTATAATTCCTTGAGCCCATTCTCCTAAACCAGAGAACCAATTTCGTGGGTTCAACCATGACACCCAACCGGTCAGCTCATTACCCACAGCAGCAAGGGTGAGATTGTGTCTCCTGCGGAATTCCCACTTTAATTGGAGAATGTCGTCCATCTTTTGGTCTATGACCTCGACCGGGTCCTCGGTGCTATTCGTAATATAAGTGCAGCATTTTACGCCGTACTGCGTTGCCAGTGTGACACAATATCCGCCTGTCACTGCTGTGAGATAATTAAGAACCATCCTATGCTGAACCAGTTCTGTTTTATAAGCTTGAAGCTCCCTTCCGGTATACCTAAAAGTGTCGTCATACATTTCAGTGATATTGTCTAATAAATTTGCAAGCGCTGATATGTATTTATAATTCAACACTCCTCTGGCGGTGCGAGTGATGTCTAACGCGAGTAGAACCTGAATCCCGGTGGATTCATGGATCAGGTCAGAGGCCGGATGCTCTGTTCTTTCTATTAGGTGGCGTTTAACGATGTGCTCGTAATGAGTGTGAGTATAAGGAGCTTGGGCACTGCGGTGAATATCCTTCATTTTAGTGTGGGATACGGTCATTACCTCAGGCAGTACTTTTCCAATATAACATAACCCTTCTGAGTTTGGGGCAAGCCACTTATACGCCTTCCTCCCGCATATGAAATATGCATCATCGGGGAGAACATATGGGACGGAGTAGGACATTACCATATTACACATTTTCCATATGAAATCTCCTAACCCTAATTCTCCCATCTGTTTAGTACACGTATCAGTTTGTACGATATGTGCACAGTATCCTGGTGATACCTCTCCAACTCTCATGGTCCTACTTCCTAGGGTATACCTATATCGGAAATATTTTCCACTACCGGCTATGTGGCGTATAAGTTCTGTATCTGTAGGCATTTTATCGGCTCTGTATGAAAAGGTCATGGTTTGGTTATTCCATGACACTTCCCAATTTCCCGGCTTTCGGGGATTGGAAATGTTAAAACATACTAGGGATCTATCCACATGATATTGGTGGAGCTTCAAACTAGGAGGGCTGGAGATATTAAACCTCCTGTCCACCGGCCTCCCACCACTTAGCTCAAGTACCTCCCCTATAGTTAAAGGGAAGGGCACTAATCCTGATTTGCTATGGCCTTGAGGTACTTGAGAGCATACCCAACAATCTGTCTGATTTAACACTCTACCCACTAAGGAGTGATAGTCACTCAATGGATGCCGGTCCATGTGGATATTAAAACTGGATTGGCATTTCTTGATACACCCATCCTCAACTACACTGTCACAGAGTCTACAGATACAGTTCTCTTCAGCTAACAATCCTTCACAATTTCTTCTATTGTCAATGCTACCAGATCGTTTTCTGATACTCGCCTTTACTCGGTGATTATGTTGTTCTTGGAAATCTACGCCTCCATCTCTGTCATCAGAACCCATTCCAGAACCTCTCTCGACCTCCATGGTACTCTCGCCGGAACAGACTGCTCTGGTCAACATCATGGTCAACAGGAAAATCCGGATCACAGTCTCTTGGGGCAAGTCCATCTTATAGGAGGAAATGGAGAAAGATGAGAAGGGGGAAAGAAACAATTGAGGGAGATGGGATGGGAAGTGGAGAAAAACAATAAAAGGGAACAGGGAATCGACAACTGCCTCCGATCTTATTATTCTCAATGCTCAGGTGCCGTCTCAGTCCTCCTGAAACAGACACTCCAGTGATACAACTTCCTCTACCGTCTGTTCTTTATCACAGGACCTCTCTGGATCAGCAACCTTCTTACAATGGGACGAATGAACCCAAGTCTCTCTCTCGGCAACCTTCAATGCTGTCGTGCTAATCAATAAGACTTGGTATGGTCCTTCCCATCTGTCAATAAGGCAACCTGAGCGTAGAAAATTCCGTATCATTACATAATCCCCAGGTTCAATGTCATGACAATTACTATCTGGCAGATCAGGAATCACTAACTTCAGATTGTCATTCTGATTCCTTAGCTGTTTACTCATGTTAACCAGGTATTTTACAGTCACTTCATTGTTACACTTCAAATCATCCTGAGGGTTAATCATGACATGCGGTTGTCGACCAAACAGAATTTCAAAGGGGGACAGATTAAGAGGGGACCTGGGAGTGGTTCTGATGCTGTATAATACAAGGGGCAAAGCTTCTGGCCATGTCAATCCTGTTTCCGCCATAACTTTGCTCAATTTATTTTTAATAGTGCTGTTCACTCTTTCTACCTTCGCACTCGCCTGGGGGCGGTACGGAGTGTGCAGCTTACTATCAATTCCCATCAACTTACACATTCCTTGAAAGACATCACCTGTAAAATGGGTACCCCTATCACTTTCAATTATTCTAGGGATACCGTATCTACACACAAATTCCTGCACAATTTTCTTAGCAGTAAACATAGCGGTATTTGTGGCCGCAGGAAATGCTTCGACCCAATTTGAAAACACATCTATACAAACAAGTACATATTTCAAATTTCGACAAGGGGGTAATTGTATAAAATCAGTCTGTATTACCTGAAAAGGGCCGCCTGTAGGTGGGATATGAGATGGTTCTGTTGGTATTGCCTTTCCGATGTTCTTCCTCAAGCAGGTAAGGCATGACATTGCTCTCTTACCTGCATGGGATGAGAATCCTGGGGCGCACCAATATGCTCTTACCAACTTGCACATTCCTTCCTTGCCCAGATGAGTCAGCCCATGTGCTGCTTCAGCTAAACATGGAAGGTATGCTCTGGGTGCCACTGGTTTACCCTGTCCATCTGTCCAGAGTCCTGAGGACTCCTGGCCATATCCCTTTGCCCTCCAAACTGCCTTTTCCTGTGTGGAACACAAATTTTGCATGTCACACAATTTCTGTGTGTTGACGGTATTAAATACCATCAGTTGTGTGGTGTCTGTCTGTCTGGGGGTACCAGCTGCTAACTTAGCAGCTTCGTCTGCTCGGCTGTTACCAAGTGATACTGGGTCTTGGCTGTATGTATGTGCTTTACACTTGATAACAGCCACTCTGTCGGGTTCCTGTATCGCTGTTAGAAGCCTTTTGATGTGAGCTGCATGCACTACCGGTGTACCAGCTGCCGTCATGAAATTTCTGAGGCGCCATAGGGCTCCGAAATCATGGACTACCCCGAAGGCGTATCTAGAATCGGTGTAGATATTGGCTGACTTGCCCTTAGCCAATTCACATGCTCTGGTTAGGGCAACCAGTTCAGCAACCTGGGCTGAGTGAGTTGGGCCTAGCGGTTCTGCTTCTATGGTGCCTTGGTCATCTACGACTGCGTATCCAGTACACAAGTCTCCCGAGTCCGTCTGTCTGTGACAACTACCGTCGGTGTAGAAAGTAAGATCTACATCTTCCAGTGGGTTGTCACTGATGTCAGGCCTTGCCGTGAAATTTTGGGTCAAATACTCCATACAATCATGCATGTCATCTCCTGTATTAAATCCTCCTTCCCCATCACTCTCATCCTCCACCCTTTGTGCCTGTGCAGGCACACCTGGGAGATACGTTGCAGGATTTAATGCACTGCATCTCTTTATGGTGATGTTTACGGGGGCCATTAATGCCAATTCCCATCTTGTAAACCGCGCTGATGAGACGTGCCTGGTTTGGGCAGAATTTAGCAAGGCTGACACTGCATGCGGTGTATGGATTGTGAGGTTGTGTCCTAGCACTACATCTTCGCTTTTTGTAACTAGCAATGCTATCGCAGCGACACTTCGCAAGCATGTGGGGAGGGATCGCGCTACCGTGTCTAGCTGAGCGCTGTAGTATGCTACCGGCCTGCTGGCATCACCGTGCTTTTGAGTTAGGACGCCTGCCGCGCAACCAGCACTTTCTGTTCCGTACAGGTCAAAGGGTTTCCCATAGTCTGGCATACCTAATGCTGGTGCCTGCGTTAGGCACTGTTTAAGTCTCTCAAATGCCATCTCGGATTCGTCTGTATGCGAAATCCGATCAGGTTTGTTTGATGAGACCATCTCCTGCAACGGTAATGCTAGAATGGAAAACCCTGGGATCCAGTTACGGCAATACCCACACATTCCTAAAAACGTTCTGATCTGTTGCTGGGTTTGTGGCAGAGTCATGTCTCTAATTGCTTGAATTCTATCAGCGGTCAGGTGTCTCAGTCCTTGTGTTAGACAGTGTCCCAGATATTTTACTTTAGGCTGGCATAATTGTAACTTGTCTTTGGAAACCTTGTGTCCTGTGTCTGAAAGATGAAACAGGAGCTGTTTCGTATCTTTCAGGGACGCTTCCAGTGAATCTGAACACAAGAGTAAATCGTCCACATACTGTATCAATATTGATCCACTCTCTGGTTGGAAAGACTGTAAACAATCATGCAAAGCCTGTGAAAATATACTTGGACTGTCTATGAAACCTTGCGGTAATCGAGTCCATGTGTATTGGACTCCTCTGTATGTAAATGCAAACAAATATTGGCTGTCAGGATGCAGGGGTACCGAGAAAAAGGCGGAGCAGAGGTCAATAACAGTGAAAAATTTCGCAGTGGGAGGGATTTGCATAAGGATGACAGCTGGATTTGGCACTACGGGGAACTGACTCTCAACTATTTTGTTAATCCCCCTTAGATCCTGTACTAGCCTGTAACCCCTCCCCCCACTCTTTTTCACAGGGTAGATGGGACTATTGGCAGTGCTGGATGTTCTTACCAGAATGCCCTGTTGTAGCAAGCGCTCTATTACGGGGTATACTCCTAACTCCACCTCTGGCTTCAGAGCGTATTGTGGGATTTTTGGAGCTATCCTGCCATCTTTTACTTGCACAACTACTGGAGCTACGTTTGCCATTAATCCAGTGTCTTGTCCATCTTTAGTCCAAAGTGACTCTGGTATTTGGGATGTCATTTCTTCTACCTGGGATGGATTCCTATTTATCATAACAGTATGTGACATTAATTTTGATGGGGAGTCTAGCATGTCTCGCACTTCCTGAGCGTGATTCTCAGGTATGTCTAAGAATACACCTTCAGGAGTACAATAAATGACGCACCCCATTTTACACAATAAATCTCTTCCCAGGAGATTAGTCGGTGCCGATGCCGCCAGCAAAAAGGAATGCTTGGTATGCAAAGGCCCTATTGTAATCTCTGCTGGTTTGCTAACAGGGTAGTGCTGGACTACTCCCGTTACTCCCATGGCTGGAATTGTCTTACCAGTGGTTCTCATGCCCACTGTCGAATTTATCACTGATTTGGCCGCCCCCGTATCTACAAGGAAGTTTAATGATTTACCAGCTACATCGATTGTGACCTCGGGTTCACTTCCAAGGCTTGCAATCAATTTCACTGGCTGCAGATTACAGGTGTGGCCACACCCCTATTGGGTATGGTGACCTCCCTGAATCGCGCTGGCAGCAACTACTTGAGAAGGGGGTAAATGGGAACTACCAGAGACTTGCCAGTCTCTTTTTGGGGGATACCTTTTTGTTTCCCCTGCATGTGGCTCATGACTCCGTCTCTGCGGTCCCTGATCCCAATTTCGTGTGTCATGTCGTCGTCTAGGGGGTTGATATGATTTTTGTGTGTTTTTCACTCTACAGTCTCGTGCAAAATGTCCCTCTCTATGACAGGAATAACAAGTTACCACATTTGACTTACCCACAGGGTTTGGAGATTTATACAAAGGTTGCCTTGTGGTCAGGGCCTGTATACTTACGGCCATTAACTTATCACTTTGTGACTCCCTGTGTCTGGTGATATTCCGATCGTGATCAATAGCAGCCTCTCTCAAAGTAGCCACCGACAGACCTCGCCAACATGGTTGCGTGGTCTGTACCCTTGTCCTCAATACCTCCTTTAAACCATCCATTAATACAGATACTGCTACTTCTCTATGATTGGCATTTGTTTTAATGTCTTCTATGCCTGTGTATTTAGCCATTTCCAGTAGTGCCCTATGAAAATACTCAGCAGCTGTTTCTGACTCTTTTTGTTTAATGGAGAAAATTTTGTTCCATTTAACTACAGCTGGAAAATACTCTTTTAACTGTAAATTTATCCTCTTTACATTGTCTTGGTTGTACACATCCGTAAGGGGTACATCTTCATCTAATTTACAGTCAGCTAAGAATTGTGCTGAGTCGACATTGGAGGGTAAACATGCCCTCAGCAATATCTGCCAGTCTTTGTTATTGGGCTCTACAGTATTCCCTAGATCTCTAATGTATTTCTGGCTAGCAACTAGATCCTTCCTAGGATCAGGGAATTCAGACACTATTGCTCTTAATTCCATTCGGGAAAATGGGCAGTGCATGGCAATGTTTCTGACAGGAGTAACTGCTGAAGTATCCGTTTTCCCATTTGGCACTGCTATTACCCTAACGGGATTAAGTTTAATAACATCATTCTGAGTAGATTCTACAGCTTGTGGTGAAATGGTTTCAGCATAGTGTATGGTGCCGTACTTACCCGTTGATACGACCTCACCTGTCCCTCCGCTAGGGGCCTTGGATACTAATCTTACGGGTTGGGTCGTGCCCACTGCTGTTTCTGATATGGTGGCTGCTAGAGAGAGTGCCGATAGTGTTGTTGACTCGTCCTCTTGATCACACTCCTGGGGAAAGTTTAAAACAGGGTACAACTTGCACGGGTTAATATTTGCATTACTCATCTTATTCATATTATCCTTAACATTTATACAGTTACTAAGTGCCTGTTTATTACACATTAGTGCGTCATTCTCTGCAACCAACTTCTCTCCCGTTATGTAAGGTGGCGGTGGTGCCGTAGCTATCAGTTTCCTGATAGGGTTAGATCCAGCCGCCTGAGCCAATCCTCTCTGTATTTCACCCTCCTGTTGCCATAACTGTAAGTAGTCATAATGTTTGATCCGTCTCTTTGTTGATTTAATGAGACATATCCTTCTCCTTAGATTTTGTAACACATCTGGGCTAAAACTACCTACCCGGGGAAACTTTTCCCCGTCATGCACAGTCAACGCAAGACAGAACAGAAAAAAAAAACAGTTTTAAAAGACACTAGCGTATTGTTCTTACCTCCGGTTCCGGATTCCTTCAGCACCCTTTACTAAGCGAAGCAGACGCTTATCTGGTCAGCACTACGAGGAATATTACCTCCCGCCCTTTGCTGACCGATAATGTCTGCTGAAATTACCTAGTGCAGATATGTGAAGGACGGACGAGCCGCCAATTGATAAAGCCTAATAATTATCTTATTTAAAACACTCTATAAGGTTAAAGAACACAGTACGCAATTGACGTATGGAATACCGTAGGAGTACGCACGTTGCGTATCAAACGCTTAGCCGTGGTCGAGACGCACGAGCGGCACGTTCGCTCACGGCTTAGAGCGTACAGGCAAGCACGCTATAGGCTGCCGACTAACGTAATGACACGCTATCAGCGTAGCGGACGCTCGAGACCACGAGGAGATCGCGAGCGGCGCAGACGCTCACGAGATAACAATCAGTAGACCTTGAATGTAACACACAGAAAGGATATTCTTATACTGTAGACCTTGTACTGAAACACTGTAGCGATATAACGCTGCTTAACCTTGTTTACACTAAAGCTGTTTGAGCGATAGAGACGCTCCTATTACCCTCTGCAATATAATGAACACACAACACCGGTCTAAGGGTCTAACGCCTTTTAAGGAAATGAATGAACGTTCAATTGCAAAAGAATAATACAATACAAGTTATACACTACCAAGATAACATAAAATACCTAACCAAATCACTACACATAAAATACAATAAAGATACAATTACTTTTAAAGGGGGAAGGAGAGAGAGAGAGAGAGTGAGAGAGAACGAGAGAGAATGGCTTATAACAATAAAGACAATATGATTGCAGAGAAACTTACGCACAAAGGGAAACAATCGCATGCGCCTTCTGGATGTCCAGCTCCCGATTATCAGTGATGAGAACCGTTGAAGAGAATAGATAGCTGGCCCAGATCGGCTTGTCCTTTTATACACTACACACAATACAGTACAATGGCCCCTACATTCTTATTGTTCATTGGACACAGGAATTCGTCTTCGCATTATAACAAAAGGTCATAGGTTGATTCATACAGGTGGGCTGTGACTATTCCTAACTGCTCAGGTGGGTGGGAAACTGGGTTTCCCGCCGCATGGGTAATAAAGTGCAAATACAGTAAATTTTCATAAACTTCTTATGTCCATAACTATTCGCACGAGCGATTAATCCGCTTCAAACCAACACCGGAATATTGCTAATTAAATACTCTTCCGATGGATACTAAACACCACTGTATAACCCCTGTCTGACCCTTCGTATCAAACAAAGAGGGATCTCTTTGTCTATGAACATGCTACATTAACTAAACTTTCAGATTCTATCAAAGGGACCATAATCTACAAAATACATTATATGGTTGAAATATGTTACGATTGAGTCGCACGCTAGACGTATACAAACTCTACCGTAAATGCGCATACCGTGCGCCCGCGGGTGCACGCAACAGCGAGTATGCGCACGCACGGGAGAGCTCATGCACGCGCAGCGGGGACACGCATGAGGTGCAAATATGGCAGTGTGTAGCGTGATATTTTTCTGACTTTGACATAATATAAAAGCGCTGTCTGGGATTTCCAGTGTCAGTTTGGCGCTGGGTGTCTCTCCTAAGGGCCTGGTTGGGGATTTGTCCCCTTATAGGTATATCCCTGTGTGTGTGGGGTGTCGGTACGTGCGTGTCGGCATGTCTGAAGCGGAAGGCTTCTCTAAGGAGGAGGTGGAGCAGATGAGTGGTGTGTCCCCGTCGGTAGTCCCGACGCAGGAATGGATGGACATGTGGCATATGTTGAATGCAAGTGTGGCATCTTTACATAAGAGGCTAGATAAAGCTGAATCCAGGGAGGCATCAGGGGGTCAATCCTCGGATTGGACCGACTCACAGGGCCCGTCGGGTTCTCAAAAGCGTCCCTTGTCACAAATAGTGGACACTGATACTGACACGGACTCTGATTCCAGTGTCGACTATGATGAAGCTAGATTGCACCCTAGGCTGACAAAGAGTATTCAGTGTATGATTATTGCAATAAGGGATGTGTTGCATATCGCTGATGAACCCCCTGTTCCCGACACGAGGGTACACATGTTTAAGGGAAAGAAACAGATAATAAACTTTCCCCCGTCTCATGAACTTAATGAGTTATTTGAAAAAGCTTGGGAGACTCCAGATAAGAAACTGCAGATTCCCAAAAGAATTATTATGGCATACCCTTTCCCTACACAGGACAGGGTAGGTTGGGAATCCTCTCCCTCTGTGGACAAGGCTTTAACACGCCTGTCCAAGAAAGTGGCGCTGCCGTCTCCAGACACAGCGGCCCTCAAGGACCCTGCGGACCGCAGGCAGGAGACTACATTAAAGTCTATTTATTCACATACTGGTGCTTTACTCAGACCGGCAATTGCGTCGGCATGGGTATGTAGCTCAGTAGCAGCTTGGACAGATACCCTGTCGGCTGACCTTGATACCCTAGACAGGGATACTATTTTATTAACTCTAGCCCATATTAAAGACGCAGACTTGTTTAGGAGAGACGATCAAAGGGACATTGGGTTGCTGGGTTCCAGAGCCAATACCATGGCTATTTCAGCGAGAAGATCTTTATGGACCCGCCAATGGACGGGTGATGCGGATTCAAAAAAGCATATGGAGGTTTTACCCTATAAGGATGACGTGTTGTTTGGGGATGGGCTTGCGGACCTGGTTTCCACAGCTACCGTTGGTAAATCTACATTTTTACCTTTTATTCCCCAACAGCAAAAGAAAACTCCACAATATCTGATGCAGTCCTTTCGGTCACAAAAGTCCAGAAGAGGTCGGGGCTCCTCCTTCCTTGCCAGAGGTAAAGGTAGAGGAAAGAGAACACCTGTTTCGGCTGGTGACCAGGAACAGAAGTCCTTCCCGGCTTCTACAAAACCCACTGCATGACGCTGGGACTCCCCTGCGGGAGTCCGCACCATTGGGGGCACGCCTTCGACTCTTCAGCCAAGTCTGGGTCAGGTCAGACGTGGATCCTTGGCTGTTGGAAATAGTTTCCCAAGGCTACAAACTGGAATTCGAGGAGGTGCCCCCACGCCGATTTTTCAAGTCGGCCTTACCAGCTTCCACCCCAGAGAGGGATGTAGTGTTAGCTGCAATTCAAACGCTGTGTCAACAGCATGTAACTATCAGGGTTCCCCTGAACCAACAGGGAAAAGGGTACTATTCGACCCTCTTTGTGGTCCCGAAGCCGGATGGCTCGGTCAGACCCATTTTAAATCTAAAATCCCTAAACCTGTACTTAAAAAGATTCAAATTCAAGATGGAATCGCTCCGAGCGGTAATAGCCAGCCTGGAGGGGGGGGATTTTATGGTGTCCCTGGACATAAAGGATGCTTACCTTCATGTCCCCATATACCCCCCTCATCAGGAGTACCTGAGATTCGCTGTACAGGACTGTCATTACCAATTTCAGACGCTGCCGTTTGGGCTTTCCACGGCGCCGAGGATTTTCACCAAGATAATGGCGGAAATGATGGTGGTCTTGCGCAAGCAGGGTGTCACAATTATCCCATACTTGGACGATCTCCTGATAAAGGCGAGATCAAAAGAGCAATTACTGAGAAACGTGTTACTCTCTCTGAGAGTGCTCCAAGAACACGGTTGGATTCTCAATCTACCGAAGTCACAGTTGGTTCCAACAACTCGACTAGCGTTCCTAGGTATGATACTGGACACGGAACAAAAGAAGGTTTTTCTCCCGTTGGAGAAGGCCCAGGACATCCAGAACATGGTCACAGACCTGCTAAAGCCAAAAAGAGTGTCAGTTCATCAATGCACTCGAGTTCTGGGGAAAATGGTAACAGCCTACGAGGCCATTCCCTTCGGCAGGTTCCATGCGAGGATGTTTCAATGGGATCTTCTGGACAAATGGTCCTGGTCCCATCTACAATTACATTAAAAAAAATAACACTGTCCCCCAGGGCCAGGGTGTCTCTTCTATGGTGGCTGCAAAGTGCTCACCTTCTAGAGGGTCGCAGGTTTGGCATTCAGGACTGGGGTCTGGTAACCACGGACGCGAGCCTCCGAGGATGGGGAGCAGTCACCCAAGGAAGACATTTTCAAGGACTATGGACAAGCTAGGAGTCCTGCCTGCACATCAACGTGTTGGAATTAAGGGCCTTATACAACGGCCTTCGACAAGCGGAGAGTCTTCTTCGCAACCTACCGGTGCTGATTCAATCAGACAATGTCACAGCAGTGGCTCATGTGAACCGCCAAGGCGGGACAAGGAGCAGAGTCGCGATGGCAGAAGCCACCAGGATTCTTCGCTGGGCGGAAAATCACGTAAGCGCTCTGTCAGCTGTCTTCATTCCGGGGGTGGACAACTGGGAAGCAGACTTCCTCAGCAGGCACGATCTCCATCCAGGAGAGTGGGGACTTCATCAAGAAGTCTTTGCAGAGATAACGGGTCTTTGGGGAGTTCCTCAAATAGACATGATGGCGTCACGCCTCAACAAGAAGCTTCGGAGGTATTGTGCCAGGTCCCGGGACCCTCAGGCAATAGCAATAGACGCTCTGGTAACCCCATGGGTGTTCCAATCGGTCTACGTGTTTCCTCCTCTTCCTCTCATCACAAAGGTGTTGAGGATCATAAGGCGAAAAAGAGTACAGACAATACTCATTGTTCCAGACTGGCCTCGAAGGGCCTGGTACTCAGATCTTCAGGAGATGCTCACAGAAGATCCTTGGCCTCTTCCTCCCAGGGAGGACCTCTTGCAGCCGGGGCCCTGCATGTTCCAAGACTTACCGCGGTTACGTTTGACGGCATGGCGGTTGAACACCGGATCCTAGCGGAGAAGGGTATTCCGGAGGAGGTCATACCTACTCTAATAAAGGCTAGGAAGGAGGTGACAGCAAAACATTATCACCGTATCTGGCGGAAATATGTCTCTTGGTGGGAAACCAAGAATGCTCCTACGGAAGATTTCCATCTGGGTCGTTTTCTCCACTTTCTACAGACAGGAGTGGATATGGGCCTGAAGTTAGGCTCTGTTAAGGTACAGATTTCGGCCCTGTCGATATTCTTTCAGAAGGAATTGGCTTCTCTTCCAGAAGTCCAGACTTTTGTGAAGGGAGTGCTGCACATCCAGCCTCCTTTTGTACCCCCTGTGGCACCATGGGACCTGAACGTGGTGTTGCAGTTCCTAAAATCACACTGGTTTGAACCCCTTAAAACGGTTGAGTTGAAATTTCTCACCTGGAAGGTGGTCATGTTATTGGCCTTGGCATCTGCAAGGCGTGTGTCAGAATTGGCGGCTTTGTCTTACAAGAGCCCCTATTTGATTTTTCATGTGGATAGAGCGGAATTGAGGACTCGTCCTCAATTTTTACCTAAGGTGGTGTCTTCATTCCATATGAACCAATTTATTGTGGTGCCTGTGGCTACGAGTGACTTGGAGGATTCCATGTCCCTGGATGTAGTCAGGGCCTTAAAGATTTATGTAGCCAGGACGGCTAGGATTAGGAAAACAGAGGCTCTGTTTGTCCTGTATGCAGCCAACAAAATTAGCGCACCTGCTTCAAAGCAGACTATTGCTCGCTGGATCTGTAACACGATTCAGCAGGCGTATGTTACGGCTGGATTGCCGTTACCACATTCAGTAAAGGCCCATTCCACCAGGAAGGTGGGCTCTTCTTGGGCGGCTGCCCGGGGCGTCTCGGCATTACAGCTTTGCCGAGCAGCGACTTGGTCGGGGTCAAACACTTTTGCAAAATTTTACAAGTTTGATACCCTGGCTGTTGAGGACCTAGCGTTTGCTCAGTCGGTGTTGCAGAGTCATCCGCACTCTCCCGCCCGATTGGGAGCTTTGGTATAAACCCCATGGTCCTTACGGAGTCCCCAGCATCCTCTAGGACGTAAGAGAAAATGAGATTTTAAACCTACCGGTAAATCTATTTCTCCTAGTCCGTAGAGGATGCTGGGCGCCCGTCCCAGTGCGGAAAATCTGCAAGACTTGTATATAGTTATTGCTTACATAAGGGTTATGTTACAGTTGGAATTGGTCTTGGACCGTTGCTGTTGTTTGTTCATACTGTTAACCGGTTGCGTATATTCCAGGTTATATGGTATGCTTGGTGTGGGCTGGTATGAATCTTGCCCTTAGATTTACAAAATCCTTTCCTCGTATTGTCCATCTCCTCTGGGCACAGTTCTCTAACTGAGGTCTGGAGGAGGGGCATAGAGGGAGGAGCCAGTGCACACCCAAACTAAAAGTTCTTTATAGGTGCCCATGTCTCCTGCGGAGCCCGTCTATACCCCATGGTCCTTACGGAGTCCCCAGCATCCTCTACGGACTAGGAGAAATAGATTTACCGGTAGGTTTAAAATCTCATTTTTTTACACACCTGTGATGTATGCAACTCCTATAATTGTATGTATAAATAGTTTACTGCAAGGGAATTGACGCTTATAATTGGTGATTTCTGATGTCCGTGCTCATTAGGATCAACTTCTATTATATGGAATATTGTTAATTTTGTGTGGCCGGGTGGCACAGTAGTTAGCATTGCTGGCTCCTAGCGCTTGGGCCATGGGTTTGATTTCACCCAAGAGCCTACATGTGTCCAGTGTGTATGTTGTCTCTGTGTTTGCGTGGCTTTCCTCCAACATGCGTCTGTTTAATGACAAAACTGTTGGGGAACACGGAATGTAAGCTCCACTGAGGCAGCTGATAAAGCTAAATATGTACCTTTTAACATAAGCTATTTACTAATACCGTAAAGCCGTAATGGCCGCTAAACCTCGTGCACGTGCTACGCACTTTGTACGCTATTTGCGTACAAAGACCTCACACGTGGTACGCAAGTTACGTACACACGCTGCGCTGGGTGTACGGAATACACACAGCGAGCGTACACACAGACAGTAACCTTTATAAACTTTAAACACAGAATATGCTTACACTGTAAACCTTAATACCGTGGTACTATAATGATATAACACTGAACCTTTGTGAGTATGCAAGCTGTATGAGCAATTGAGATGCTCTGAAACCCTTAGCACTTATATGGTGAATCACACAAACACTTGTTAAGGTTCCAACACCTTACCAGATGATTTTTAGTAAATAAAAGGGAAAAGAATACAGATTACAGCTTATACACTACAAACCTAACATTAATAACTAAACAGAATAACTAGACAGAAATATACACAATGGCGAACGAACGCAAACACAAATACATAGAATAAGAATGAATGGCTTACATTAAACGGGTAACAAAGTGGCCACAGAGAAACATACCATACGGGGGAACACTCGCTAGCGCAACCGGATCCAGTCCTCCAATTATCCGACAGATAAATGTTGATGAGAGAGAGTACTGGCCGGTCAGGGGACAGTGGCCTTTATATACACAACATACAGTACACTACAATGGGCCCTACAATCTCATTGTTCATTGGACACAGGAATGTCTCTCTGCATTATAACAAAAGGTCATAGGTGGATTTGAACAGGTGGGCTGTGACTATTTCAAACTGCTCAGGTGGGAGGTATCCACAGGATTCCCGCCGCATGGATAATGAACTGCAAATATAGTAAATGTCCATAAACTTCTTATAGACATAACTATACGCAGGAGCGATTAATCTCTTCCTATCCAACACCGGAATGTTTCTAATAAAATACTCTTCAGTTAGGTACTAGACACCACTGTTCAACCTTTGTCAGACCCTTCGTATCATGCAAAGAGGAATTCCCATGTCCACGAACCATTTACACTAAACATACTTGCAGATATTATTAAAGGGAATATTATCTACAAAACGCACTATTTTAGTTAACTATGCTATAAACAAATCGCCCGCTACAAGCTCATAAACTCTACCGTAAATACGCATATACCGCGCATAATCGCCGTAGCGAGTGTACGCAATTTGCGGACATGTGCACGTACGGCAGACTGAATGCACGAGCAGCGGGCATGTGCATTGGGGTTAGTATAAGGCATTGTGTATTACGATATTTTTCGACTTTGACACAGCGCAAACATAAATGCTTATAGATCTGCTGCATAAATGTAGGAGTTCATGGTGCGCCAATTGTAAGACAAGGCTATGGAATGCAAACTGCTGAATCGCACGGAGGATGTCCCGGAGACTAATGTACTGTAGGTCTACTGTATGTACTGATGCATAACCATAGGAGCAATTGCACAACTATAGATTAACCTGTAAGGGGGCATACACGCAGGGCGACTTGTGCCTGTGTGCTAATACACTGCAATTAACTTTTCAGTTTGCACATGCCCCTCCCTTATCTAACTCTCTCTGCACATGTTACATCTGCTCCACCTGCAGTGCATTATGGTATTGCCCAGGGTTAGCGTTACTTGCTAATTTTTACTTTACTTCCCAGTTCGGAATCAGGCCCATGACGTTACAGAATAGAGCGCATAAAGAGAGGATAAGTTTCCCATAGCAACCAATCCGCTTGATTTTATAGCATGTACTTGATAAAAGCTCTCTGTGTGGCCGAATTGGCATTTGCCAGATGGCCAGTCCGTCCCGGCAGGCTTTAGATGCTCTGGGGGTCATTCAGAGCTGATCGCTCGCTGCCGATTTTCGCAGCGCAGCGATCAGTTAAATAAAAAAAGGCAAAACTGCGCATGCATATGCACCGCAATGCGCACGCAAGTCGTACGAGTACAAACAGCATCGTTGCTGTGCAATGCTTCTAGCAAATAATCCATTCGCACAACCAATCGCAAGGAAATTGACAGGAAGAAGGCGTTTGTGGGTGGCAACTGACCGTTTTCTGGGAGTGTTTGGGAAAACGCAGGCGTGTCCAGGTGTTTGCAGGGCGGGTGTCTGACGTCAATTTCCGGGACCGGACAGGCTGAAGTGATCGCAGCGGCTGAGTAAGTCCAGAGCTACTCAGAAACTGCAAAAAAGTTTTTAGTACTGCTTGGCTGCACATGCGATCGCACAGCTGCAAAAAGTAGCTAGCTAGCGATCAACTCGGAATAAGGACCTCTGTCGGGATGTATATTTTACCAGCCTTTTGAGATTTAACTGTAGATTGTGTCAATAACAATGTTTTATTATGAAATCTATCAATCAGAAAACGGTTATATGATGGTCATTATAAAATGTAATCTAAAATATGTATGACGCATTGCCCTGTGCCGACACTGTCCTGCTAACACGTAATATTGGTGAGAGGCGTCACAGTGGGAAATGTATCAGTTGCAGCTCCTAAAATAGTTTCACTAGGTAGCCCCTGACTATACAGAAGGATCAGACGGGAATCCTAACCAGGTGCCAATGTCAGGAAATGGTTCATAAGCAAACAATTGTGGGAAAGAACAAGGGGGGTCATTCCGAGTTAATCGTTCGCTAGCTACTTTAAGCAGCCGCGCAAACGCATAGTCGCCACCCACGGGGGAGTGTATTTTTCGCTTTGCGAGTGTGTGAACGCCTGTGCAGCCGAGCGGGTACAAACACATTTTGTACAGAACAAGACAAGCCCTGTAGTTACTTATTCTGTGCGATGAATGCAGCGACGAAGGTCCCGGAATTGACGTCAGACACCCGCCCTGCAAACGCTCAGTCACGCCTGCGTTTTTCCAATCACTCCCAGGAAATGGTCAGTTGACACCCATAAACGCCCACTTCCTGTCAATCTCCTTGCGATCGGCTGTGCGAATGGAATCGTCGCTAGAAGCAGTGCAAAACAACGCTTCTGTTTGTACCCGTACGCCGCGTGTGCGCATTGCGCCCCATACGCATGTGTAGTTTTGCCATTTTTTTAAATGATCGCTACACAGCGAACATTGGGAGCTAGCAACTCGGAATGACCTCCAATATCTCTATGACAAGGACAGACAGAACATTCATCACAAAGACCAACACAACCCCTGCTATGACTACACTTATGTGTGCTCAATGGGGCTAATTCAGATGTGGTTGGAGGTGCTGTCACTACTGCTTCCCTGGATGCAGCAGAGAGAGTGCTGTACGGTGATGTCTGCTTGTAATAGACGCCTTGTGCTGCAGTAGTGATCTGACCTGTCTTAGGAGGCAGCATCGCATCGCACAAGCTGCCCGTTGCAGAGGCCAGAAAGTCTGCGTCCTACGACAGAGATCCCTGACCTCTTCCCACCCCTTAAATTGCAGCGACATGCCTCTGATTTCAAAAACGGAAGCCCTCACCCCACTCGAGAACGGCAGCCGACTGTCAGTCACTGACAGTCTGTTGCCGTCCCGCTTCCGTCGCGCAGGACCCATTGGCATTTGCACAGAACAGTTCCTGCGCATGTGCGAAGTACTGAACATCGGAACTTTGTGCGTGATAATGCAGGAACGACCGCACATGAATGACCCTGTGTTTATGTTACCGGCAGCACCGATCTGGGCAAGATTTTATAAAGTGCGTCCGTCTAACGGATCATAAAGACACACATGGACAGAACGTCTGGGGTGGTGGAAACACAAGGACAGAGTGGTTAGAATTTACGTATAGTACCCCAAATTACTGTAATATCCTTTTCCAGGAGACCATTCAGTCCCAAGCAGTCCGTATAGTAGATCCCATATATGTATTATAAAATTGCCATAACCAGGGACGGAATGGGGCTAAAAAACGTCCCTGGCATATGCGTGCACGCGAAAGAGACGCACCGTAAAAGGGGGCATGTGGACACTACCCATGGGGGGCGTGTCTTGAGTTGGGGGGCGTGGATTTGCAGATCTTTCCATGGAGACGAGTAGAGGGATGGGGGCGCGTTTCCCGACACACGGGGGCGTGACGCGAGTCAGGGGGGCGTGGACTTCCGGCACGCTTCCTTTTCCATGGAGACGGACGGGGGAGCGGCTAGACCAGAGAGCCAGAAGCTGCACTCTGCGCGGCCTTCCCAGCTCTCTGTATGACAGAACCGGCCCACCAGCCCTTCTGGAATTTGCCAGAAGTTCCAGATGGGCAGTCCGGGCCTGGCCATAACTCATGAATCTGTTGACCAGAGCATGCTGCTGTATGTGTGAAATGAACTTCTAGGCAAAATGTTTCTCTAACAACAAAAATGAAAGGTATTTCTCCTGAAAACCTGTCCCCGGGGCTAAAGCTGTCACTTGACATTTTGTGCCCTGTGCTAGAAAGAGCATCGGTTCACCATAACCCCTAACCCCCCCCCCCCTGGCGTGCTGCAAAGTAATGGAGCGTGACTTAATGGGTTAGGGCAGTGGTTTCAAAACTTTTTTGAATCACGGCACCCTAGAATATCAGAATTTTTTTCACGGCACCCCTAGGCCAACTATTTCTTATTGAGAAATTTAGAAAGAAATGTTACATTAAGTAGATCGCGTTTGTATGTCATCCTTAGGGTCAGTTGCGTGGTGAGGGACAAGATTTGCTTCTGTTTGGCCACATACTTTATGACTGGCAGCCACCAGCACTGGTTTTGCCTATTTCTCTTACGTCCTAGAGGATGCTGGGGACTCCGTAAGGACCATGGGGTATAGACGGGCTCCGCAGGAGACATGGGCACTCTTAAGACTTTAGATGGGTGTACACTGGCTCCTCCCTCTATGCCCCTCCTCCAGACCTCAGTTAGATCCTGTGCCCAGAGGAGACTGGATGCACTACAGGGGAGCTCTCCTGAGTTTCTCTGAAAAGACTTTTGTTAGGTTTTTTATTTTCAGGGAGCACTGCTGGCAACAGGCTCCCTGCATCGTGGGACTGAGGGGAGAGAAGCAGACCTACTTAAGTGATAGGCTCTGCTTCTTAGGCTACTGGACACCATTAGCTCCAGAGGGTCGGAACACAGGTCTCATCCTCGCTGTTCGTCCCGGAGCCGCGCCACCGTCCTCCTCGCAGAGCCGGAAGATAGAAGCCGGGTGAGTATAAGAAGAAAGAAGACTTCAGAGGCGGCAGAAGACTTCAGATCTTCACTGAGGTACCGCGCAGCGGTAACGATGCGCGCCATTGCTCCCACATTCACACACACTGACGGCACTGTAAGGGTGCAGGGCGCAGGGGGGGCGCCCTGGGCAGCAAGAATAAACCTCAAGGGACACTGGCATAGATATATATATACTGCGGAGGCAGTATATTAAAAACCCCCCGCCAGTATAAAGAATTTGAGCGGGACCGAAGCCTGCCGTTGAGGGGGCGGAGCTTGATCCTCCAGCACTAACCAGTGCCATTTTCTCCACAGCACGCTGCAGAGAAGCTGCTCCCCGGACTCTCCCCTGCTGAGCAAGTACAGAGGGCAAAAAACAAGGGGGGGGGGGGGCACATTTAATTGGCGCAGTGAGTGTATTATTGGTATATAAAAGCGCTGTACAGACTGAGATTTTGTTCCAGTGTCCACTGGTGCTGGGTGTGTGCTGGCATACTCTCTCTCTGTCTCTCCAAAAGGCCTTATTGGGGGACTGTCTCCATATTTATATATCCCATTGTGTGGGGGGGTGTCGGTACGTGTGTGTCGGCATGTCTGAAGCGGAAGGCTCGTCTAGGGAGGAGGTGGAGCAGATGATTGTGGTGTCTCCGTCGGCGCCGCCGACACCTGATTGGTTGGATATGTGGAATGTTTTAAATGCAAATGTGACTTTATTGCATAAAAGATTGGACAAAGCAGAGTCCAGGGAAAAAGCAGGGAGTCAATCCATGGCTTTGACTGTGTCACAAGACCCTTCAGGGTCCCATAAACGTCCCTTTTCCCAGATAGCAGACACTGATACCGACACGGATTCTGACTCCAGTGTCGACTACGATGATGCGAGGTTGCACCCAAGGGTGGCCAAAAGTATTCATTATATGATTATTGCAATAAAAGATGTTTTGCATATCACAGAGGACCCCTCTGTCCCTGACACGAGGGTGCACATGTTTAAGGAAAAGAAACCTGAGGTAACGTTTCCCCCATCTCATGAGCTGAACGCCTTATTTGAAAAAGCTTGGGAAACTCCAGACAAGAAACTGCAGATTCCCAAGAGAATTATTATGGCTTATCCTTTCCCCTCACAGGACAGGTTACGGTGGGAATCCTCGCCCACGGTAGACAAGGCTTTAACGCGCTTGTCCAAAAAGGTGGCGCTACCGTCTCCAGACACGGCAGCCCTCAAGGATCCTGCTGATCGCAGACAGGAAACTACCTTGAAATCGATTTATACACATACGGGTGCCTTGTTCAGACCGGCAGTAGCGTCGGCATGGGTGGGTAGCGCAATTGCAGCGTGGGCAGATAACTTGTCATCGGACATTGACACCCTAGATAAAGATAGCATTTTATTGACCTTGGGTCACATTAAAGACGCAGCGTTATAGATGAGAGAGGCTGCGAGGGACATTGGGCTGTTGGGTTCAAGAGCAAATGCCATGGCAATTTCTGCTAGACGGTCCCTGTGGACCCGCCAATGGACGGGTGATGCCGATTCAAAGAGACATATGGAAACTTTACCTTACAAGGGTGAAGTTTTATTTGGGGAGGGCCTCGCGGACCTGGTTTCCACAGCTACCGCGGGCAAGTCTTCTTTTTTGCCTTATGTTCCCCCACAGCAAAAGAAAACGCCTCATTATCAGATGCAGTCCTTTCGGTCGCATAAGTCCAGAAGGGGACTGGGATCTTCCTTCCTCGCCAGAGGTAAGGGTAGAGGGAAAAGGACGCCTGCTACGGCTAGTTCCCAGGAACAAAAGTCCTCCCCGGCTTCTACAAAATCCACCGCATGACGCTGGGGCTCCACTGAGGGAGTCCGCGCCGGTGGGGGCATGTCTTCGACTCTTCAGCCAGGTCTGGGTTCAGTCGGATGTGGATCCTTGGGCGATCGAAATTGTATCCCAAGGCTACAAACTGGAATTCGAAGAAGTGCCTCCTCGCCGATTTTTCAAATCGGCTTTGCCAGCTTCTCCCCCAGAGAGGGAAATAGTTTCAGCTGCCATACAAAAGCTGTGTCAACAAGAAGTGATTATCAAGGTTCCCCTAATGCAACAGGGGAAAGGGTACTATTCAACCCTATTTGTGGTCCCGAAGCCGGATGGCTCGGTCAGACCCATTCTGAATCTAAAATCCCTGAACCTGTATTTGAAAAGGTTCAAGTTCAAGATGGAATCTCTCCGGGCAGTGATCTCCAGCCTTGAAGGGGGGGGATTTTATGGTATAGCTAGACATAATGGATGCATACCTTCATGTCCCCATTTATCCCCCTCATCAGGCGTACCTGAGGTTCGCTGTACAGGACTGTCATTACCAGTTTCAGACATTGCCGTTTGGGCTTTCCACGGCCCTGAGGATTTTGACCAAGGTTATGGCGGAGATGATGGTGCTCCTGCGCAGGCAAGTAGTCACAATTATCCCATACTTGGACGATCTCCTGATAAAAGCGAGATCAAGAGATCAGTTGCTGAAAAACGTGTCACTCTCTCTGAGAGTGCTGAAGCAACACGGCTGGATCCTAAATCTACCAAAGTCACAGTTGATTCCAACGACTTGGCTGTCATTTTTAGGCATGATTCTGGACACGGAAAAGAAGAGGGTTTTTCTCCCAACGGAAAAAGCCCAGGAACTCCAGAACATGGTCAGAGACCTGCTAAAACCAAAAAGAGTGTCAGTTCATCAATGCACTCGAGTACTGGGAAAAATGGTGGCGGCCTACGAGGCCATCCCCTTCGGCAGGTTCCATGCGAGAACGTTTCAGTGGGACCTTCTGGACAAGTGGTCGGTGTCCCATCTACAGATACATCAGAAGATAAGCCTGTCCCCCAGGGCCAGGGTGTCTCTCCTGTGGTGGCTGCAGAGTGCTCATCTTCTAGAGGGTTGCAGGTTCGGCATTCAAGACTGGGTTCTAGTGACCACGGACGCGAGCCTCCGAGGATGGGGAGCAGTCACACAAGGATGAAACTTTCAGGGACTGTGGTCAAGCCAGGAGGCTTGTCTGCACATCAACGTGCTGGAATTAAGGGCCATATACAACGGCCTACGACAAGCGGAGAATCTTCTTCGCGACCTAGCCGTTCTGATTCAATCAGGCAACGTCACAGCCGTGGCTCATGTAAACCGCCAAGGCGGGACAAGGAGCAGAGTGGCAATGGCGGAAGCCACCAGGATTCTTCGCTGGGCGGAAAATCACGTAAGCGCTCTATCCGCAGTCTTCATTCCGGGAGTTGACAACTGGGAAGCAGACTTCCTCAGCAGACACGATCTCCATCCAGGAGAGTGGGGTCTTCATCAAGAAGTTTTTGTAGAGATAACAAGTTGGGGACTTCCTCAAATAGACATGATGTTGTCACGCCTCAACAAGAAGCTTCGGAGGTATTGTTCCAGGTCAAGGGACCCTCAGGCAGTAGCGGTGGACACCCTGGTGACACCATGGGTGTTTCAGTCAGTCTATGTGTTCCCTCCTCTTCCGCTCATCTCAAAAATATTGAGAATCATAAGGCGAAAAAGAGTGCAGACAATACTCATTGTTCCGGATTGGCCTCGAAGGGCTTGGTATTCAGATCTTCAGGAAATGCTCACAGAAGATCCGTGGCCTCTTCCTCCCAGGGAGGACCTGTTGCAGCAGGGGCCCTGCGTGTTCCAAGACTTACCGCGATTACGTTTGACGGCATGGCGGTTGAACACCAAATCCTAGCTAGGAATGGTATTCTGGGTGAAGTCATCCCTACTCTGATCAAAGCTAGGAAGGAGGTAACGGCGAAGCATTATCACCGTATCTGGAGAAAATATGTATCTTGGTGTGAAGCCAAGAATGCTCCTATGGAAGATTTCCACCTGGGCCGTTTTTCTCCACTTTCTACAGACATGAGTGGATATGGGCCTAAAATTAGGCTCCATTTAAGGTGCAGATTTCGGCCCTATCTATATTCTTTCAGAAGGAATTGGCTTCTCTCCCAGAAGTCCAGACTTTTGTAAAGGGAGTGCTGCACATTCATCCTCCTTTTGTGCCCCCAGTGGCACCGTGGGACCTTAACGTGGTGTGGTGTTGCAGTTCCTTAAATCACACTGGTTTGAGCCTCTTCAAACGGTTGAATTAAAATTTCTCACTTGGAAAGTGGTCATGTTGCTGGCCTTGGCATCTGCAAGGCGGGTGTCCGAATTGGCGGCTTTGTCTCACAAGAGCCCCTATCTGATTTTCCATGTGGATCGAGCAGAGTTGAGAACTAGTCCTCAATTTCTGCCTAAGGTGGTTTAGTCGTTTCATATGAACCAACCTATTGTGGTGCCGGTGGCTACGGGGGACTTGGAGGATTCCAAGTCCCTTGATGTAGTCAGGGCCGTAATAATTTATGTAGCCAGGACGGCTAGAGTTCGGAAAACAGAGGCACTGTGTGTCCTGTATGTGGCCAACAAAGTTGGCGCTCCTGCTTCTAAGCAGACTATTGCTCGCTGGATCTGTAACACAATTCAGCAGGCTCATTCTACGGCTGGATTGCCGTAGATTGCAGATTCGGTAAAGGCCCATTCCACTAGGAAGGTGGGCTTTTCTTGGGCGGCTGCCTGAGGCGTCTCGGAATTACAGCTTTGCCAAGCAGCTACTTGGTCGGGGTCAAACACTTTTGCAAAGTTCTACAAGTTTGATACCCTGGCTGATGAGGACCTCATGTTTGCTCAATCGGTGCTGCAGAGTCATCCGCACTCTCCCGCCCGGTCTGGAGCTTTGGTATAATCCCCATGGTCCTTACGGAGTCCCCAGCATCCTCTAGGACGTAAGAGAAAATAAAATTTTTTACCTACCGGTAAATCTTTTTCTCGTAGTCCGTAGAGGATGCTGGGCGCCCGTCCCAGTGCGGACGAATTTTCTGCAAGGCTTGTATATAGGCCCTCATTCCGAGTCGTTCGCTCGTTCTTTTTTTTCGCATCGCAGTGAAAATCAGCTTAGAGCGCATGCGCAATGTTCGCACTGCGACTGCGCTAAGTAATTCTGCTATGAAGAAAGGATTTTTACTCACGGCTTTTTGTTCGCACCGGCGAACGTAGTGTGATTGACAGGAAATGGGTGTTACTGGGCGGAAACACGGCGTTTTATGGGCGTGTGGCTGAAAACGCTACCGTTTCCGGAAAAAAACGCAGGAGTGGCCGGAGAAACGGGGGAGTGTCTGGGCGAACGCTGGGAGTGTTTGTGACGTCAAACCAGGAACGACAAGCACTGAACTGATCGCACAGGCAGAGTAAGTCTGGAGCTACTCTAAAACTGCTAAGTTTTTTTTGTTCGCAATATTGCGTAAACTTCGTTCGCACTTTTAAGATGCTAAGATACACTCCCAGTAGGCGTAGACTAAGCGTGTGTAACTCTGCTAAATTCGCCTTGCGACCGATCAACTCGGAATGAGGGCCATAGTTGTTGCTTACATAAGGGTTATGTTACAGTTTAGATCAGTGTTGGCTGATGCTGTTTTGTTCATACTGTTAACTGGTTGCGTATATTCCATGTTATACGGTGTGGATGGTGTGGGCTGGTATGTATCTTGCCCTTAGATTAACAAAAATCCTTTCCTCGTACTGTCCGTCTCCTCTGGGCACAGTTCTTTAACTGAGGTCTGGAGGAGGGGCATAGAGGGAGGAGCCAGTGCACACCCATTCTAAAGTCTTTAGAGTGCCCATGTCTCCTGCGGAGCCCGTCTACACCCCATGGTCCTTACGGAGTCCCCAGCATCCTCTACGGACTAGGAGAAAAAGATTTACCGGTAGGTTTAAAATCTTATTAATATTGACCATGAATAATTTGAATTGGTCCTGGACCACCAACCCAGGGCACCCCTGCAAGTGTCCCGAGGCACCCCAGGGAGCCACGGCACACAGTTTGGGAACCTCTGGGTTAGGGGAAATGGCCACTTAAAAGTACCTATTCACATGACACTGGGCGTGATTCAGGCCTCATCGCTGGGCTGCAAACTTTGCAGGGGGAGTCTAAATTCGCTGTGTAAGTGTGCGATTGAAGGGTTAGCTCTTCTGTCTTGGTACATATTACTTTTTATATGATCAATTTCCTTATAATAAGTATAGTGTAAAAGTGAATATTTCTACCTCCCTAATGAAGGGTTAAACATGCTATATGAATTGTTATGTGTTTGAATAGACACGTACGCACTCTCTACAAGATGCCTTTGTCTGTTCATATAATATAAGGCTTGTGTGTGTCTTATCTTCAAGGACAATTACATACCAGATCAAAACTGTTACTTCTGTGTGTTACTAAAATATCCTGCATGTAATGTCGTATGCTACTTCTATTTATCCAATCATATGCTTGCACATATTGTATACACCCATGTTTCTTTTCTATATAGTACTCTGTAATTTATTAAATAAACAGTGTGAATTTTTACTGCTTGTGTTGTGCATGTAACTGATAGCGTAAAGGTTTACACTCCCAGACGTCTGAGAGGCCATCACATCGAGGGTTAAAGAATATAAGGGCAGATCCTTTCAGCTGGGGGCTATGTCCGGAATTCAGTGATCGTCCCTGAATGGTAAAAATAGAGAATTTATTGTCTGTCTTTGCCATACAGGATTGCGGTCATACACTGAAGCTGAATCCGTGTCAGTGTTCCGGGAACACGTGACAAGGTAATATTTAAGTCCGGGACTTAATATTACGAAGTTTTATGTAAAAGCATAAAACAGGTATCAGGGATACCATAGAATCTTTAATGTCTGGGACTTAAAGATACGTCTGAGAAAGGACCGAGGTCCAAGCGCAATTCTCCAAAGACGTCAGTATCTGGGATACTTAAACATAGACCTGGGGTCTATACATAACGTAGATCATACCTCGATTTGATCGTCTATATTCTTGTATGTTTGTAGTGAGATAAGTTCTTATATTTGGTCCAGACGGCTGGTAAGTTTTCGTCTGCCAGATATCTTTACTCAAACACTTTTCTTGCTTCCTGTCTAAAACGCTGTATTTTTCTGACATCTTGTACGAATGGTAAGCGTACCCGTCAAAAGATTTCATGTTCTCACTATACAGATAATATTGTGATATTGTCAATGACTAATTAACTGGTTAGCTGATGCATGTATAGTAGAGTTGTAAATTTTAGATATTTTCCTTTAAAGTTGTACTGTTGATTTATATTACTGTCTGACAATGGGCTCTAGTCAGAGTAAAAAAACCTGCATATTCCCCGCCCCTCCCTGGTGAGACATGCAAGATGTATGTCGCCCGCAACTCTACCTCAGAGTATTACTTAGTTAACCCATGGGTGGATAATTTAGCGGGATGGACAGAGAAAGCAGGACAGGACCCATTCCTACGGGAAGGCAGTAATTACCCTTTCTATATGGAGATTTAAGAAAAAATGTCAGTTTAGCACAGAAGCGAAACTGCAGAGAACTGTAAATCTTTTAAAATCCCTCTCGCCTCCCCCCTTTGCATTCCAATGTATCCTGCGCTCAGAGACACAAATCTCTTGGCAGCAGTAACCCTTTCACACTAGATGGGATCGCCTCCAACTTCACTGCTGGAGGGTGCGTCCACTAGCTCTATCCCTAGCACCAATAACCCAGAGTTTAGATAATAGTAAAACACTGTCCCAAGCCCACTATTACCCTCGATGGCTGTATATCTTATTTGCGCAAAGCTTGCAAAGGACGCAGCTATACACATATGAAGGAGGTCTTTAAAACCCGTGCTCCTTTGCCTGTGCTTTTTTGCCTGTCGCTGTAGCTTGTAAACAGAAACCTTCATAGTCTGTTACTGCGTTTTGGAAAAGGTTTAAGGACTGCTGGACAGATGACGCTGGCTTACCTTTGCTTAACTCAGAAAGCTTACTCATTTCCCCACCCACTCATGCCTATCAGAGCTCCGGACGCTTTGACAGACAGAGCCAACCCCGCAGTCAGGGAAGATTCCAAAGACCCCGCGCACTGACGGGGCCCGGAGGAGGGTATCCCAGCCTTTATTCAACTCTCCCGTCATAGTAAAGATTCACCTCTGCTGCCACTTATTATAAATGGAAGTAAAATTCCCTTTTTAGTGGACAGCGGTGCAACAACCAGTGTTTTGTGTTCTGACTTATGCAGTATCCCCTCTCACCAGAAAAGATAGAAGGTCTCCGCCCCATGATACAGCAATTCTTACAACAGGGTATTCTCAGACATATTGTATCACCATACTGTACTCCTGTGAACCCTGTTGCCAAAGCTGATGGTAGTATAAGATTTGTACAGGATCACAGAGCGATCAATCAGTTAATTGTCCCAATTGCACCAATTGTTCCAGATGTAAACTCACTCATTTCTGCAATCCCTGCAGATGCTAGTTCTTCTCTGTAATTGATTTGAAGAATGCCTTTTTTTCAGCATACCTGTAGATTCACAGACACAATTACTTTTTGCCTTTTCTTTTGAGGGTAAACAACTTACCTGGTGCAGATTATTGACGCACCTGTTGTCTCCAGGCCACATTGAGGCCCTGGCAACCTCACCATGGTTCAGTCCTGCTACAGTATGCAGATGATCTGCTGCTCTGTAGTAAAACTGAGGAGGCCTGCCGAGAGGATGGTGTTTCATTACTAAACTGGCTTTGTGAATGTGGACACAAGGTGTCCAAAATAAAAATGCAATGGTGTAAAAAGCATGTTGATTACTTAGGTTTTGTGCTCACTCAGGGAGAGAGGAAAATCAGTCCACAACGCATACAGTCTGTATTGGGCCTGGTCACCCCAACTACCCAGAGGGAACTACTGTCCTTCCTGGGTATGGTAAATTACTGCAGACAGTGGATTTCTGATTGCTCCTATTATGATAACATTTTGAGACAAGCCACACTGAAGGACAAGCCTAAAACTGTACAATGGTCACAAGAAATGTTAACTGCATATGAAAGTTTAAAATGTATGTTGATGAAAAGTCCGGCACTTGGCCTCCCCAGTTATGTGCTACCTTTCCATCTATATGCAAGGGACAATTGTAAAACCATGGCGGGGGTGCTCACACAGTTTCATGGAGGGAAGTTGCGCCCCGTGGCATTTTTTTCCCAAAGTCATGCCAGTGTCTGTGCAAGGTATGCCTGCCTGCCTCAGGGCTTTGGCAGCCTGTGCAATGGTTGCAGAAATGGCCACTACCCTCACTTTAGGCCACATCACAGTACTCCACACCACACATGATGTCCTGGCAATACTTAAAGGCTTACACACACAGTACATGTCAGCACAACGCCTTAGTGGATATGAAGTACTCCTTTTGAGTAACCCTACCAATACCTTATCAGTCCGCGCAAGCTGCAGAACTCATTGCACTCACTAGAGCATGTCCCTCCCTTGACAACGTCCATCTGCTCACTCAACTTCAGGCTGCTGCGACTAGTGCTGGTCTCTCCGACTGGACTTACCCAATTCTGCAGAAAAAATCCTAAATCAGGATTAATCTGCAAAGAGGGGAAACCCTGTATACCCCAGTCCAGTGCCCCTTTGCTCGTTGCCCAGTGCCGTGGTGTTGGTCACCGTGGTGAAGCCACAACACTCCTCCTACTAACCAATGATTTTTATGTTACTAATGCCAAATCACTTGTGGACCAGTATGTTAGCAGATGCATCACTTGCCTCAGGAACAACCCTAATAAAGCTAAACACCAGCATCTTGAATACCCCACAGAAAACTCTAGGATACTCACCCTTTGAAATACTAATGGGTAGACCCTTTTCCTACACCCTGGGCTAAGAAACCACTAGTAATACAGGAAGGAGATCTAGAACTCATCAGGGAAGAGTATGTCAGGTCCCTGATAACAAAACTGAATGAAATTGAACATGAGGTTGTTTGTAAAAACCCTTTGAATCCACAGGAACCTACACACCCCTTTAAAGTCAGAGACAGAGTCGTGGTGAAGGTGCTCCCCAGGAACAAGAGCCCAGGAGACTTCACCTATGGTCCAGAGACAGAGGTCGTAGCAGTTACCCGGACAGCAGTCCTGACAGAGGAAAGTCCTGCCTGGATCCATGCATCCCGAGTAAAAAAGGTTCCTAGACCAGACCTAGAGAGGGAAGCAAGTGATTCCAGTGAGGTACGAACCGGGGCAGACAGCCCTGACCTCCCACCTAGCGAAGAAAGAAGAACAGAAGAAGATGAGGAACCTGTCCCCTATCTTTATCCTGGGGACTACCTTGATAGCCCTACTGGCCCTCACTCACCACACAATATGTGAGGTTGATATTACACACACTAATGGGATCCCCACCTTGTGGTATAATTCCTCTAACACACACGTAGCCACATATATCCTTGACTATTTTATGTTATATACAACAAAGAAGGAAATCAGGAATGTCTGAGACAGTATATATTTGTGTTACTGACGAATGGTACTATGACATTAGATATTATGGATCTAATTGTAATTCCTGGGAATATGTGGGGTGGAATACAGGAGTAGATTGGAAATATGGCCCATCATTTGCAAAAAAAAAAATAGATGGAGCAAATATGGAGTACCCCTACTTTCTAGACTATCCATTCATAAGATGGATGAAGGCCCAAATTCATACAGGTTTAGACTAAACATAGTGAACCCTAGCAGAAGCGACAATGAGACTTATGTACTTGGTATATGGTGGCAAGCAGGGTACTATAGTGCAAGGCAAATGTTTTATTTGTGGGACATGTATAAAAACCCAAAACAAACCTTTAAAGCCCCATATTGCCACTTCTAAAGATATGGTGGCTATTACTAACCCTACCTTTGAAGACACCCTAGCTATTGAAACTGGTTTCCCTGACATTAATTTTTGGTTGGAATGGATGAAGTATAGTGCTAACAAACACAATAAAAGCAACTGTTATGTCTGTGGCAAATCTAGGCCCCACCTAGGTACAGTGCCCCTTAATATACCCCTAGAACAGGAAAATTGTTTTTTTTCAGCCTTTTTAATGACACCAAAACAAATGACAGTCAGTGCGAAATGTGGAAAAGGGAATATCCCATATTGTCAAAAAATCCCAACCCAGGAAGCACCATAACTATATATCCTGGAAACTACACTTGTTATACATCTAACACCACCACAGGGAGAAATTTAAAAACCTTCCCACCAGGGTATTGTGCAAATAAGCATATTCATACTTGTAACTTTAATTCTTGTAGGCATTATAGTTTATTGTGTAATCCCCTGTGGAAAGAAACTTACCTCCAAAGGCATTGATAAGGCCCTGATGTACTATGATATAACCACCAGTCCTGTCACCTCCTCTGATAGTAAGGGACCCGACGATTATGTCCAATATCTCAAGAACTGGAGGAACAAGAAAGGAGCCTCACTCAAGAATCATGTCATATAATAATCATGATTCTAAGAGGGGATTGAAGGGTTAGCTCTTCTGTCTTGGTACATATTACTTTTTATATGATCAATTTCCTTATAATAAGTATAGTGTAAAAGTGAATATTTCTACCTCCCTAATGAAGGGTTAAACATGCTATATGAATTGTTATGTGTTTGAATAGACACGTACACACTCTCTACAAGATGCCTTTGTCTGTTCATATAATATAAGGCTTGTGTGTGTCTTATCTTCAAGGACAATTACATACCAGATCAAAACTGTTACTTCTGTGTGTTACTAAAATATCCTGCATGTAATGTCGTATGCTACTTCTATTTATCCAATCATATGCTTGCACATATTGTATACACCCATGTTTCTTTTCTATATAGTACTCTGTAATTTATTAAATAAACAGTGTGAATTTTTACTGCTTGTGTTGTGCATGTAACTGATAGCGTAAAGGTTTACACTCCCAGACGTCTGAGAGGCCATCACATCGAGGGTTAAAGAATATAAGGGCAGATCCTTTCAGCGATCCCATGTGTAAAAATCCACTGTGTCCAGTCTCTACACAGCCCAGGACTTACTCCTCCAGTGCGATGAGAAGAGGCTGATCGGGGCCGGAGCTGACGTCACACACCCTCCCTGATAACGCTTGAGTATGCCTGCGTTTTTCCGGACACTCCCTGTAAACGATCAGTTACCACCCACAAACGGCCTCTTCCTGTCAATCACCTTGCGAACGCCCGTGCTATCGGATATTTTGCACCATTTTGTCGCTGACCGGTGAGGCCCGTTGATGTCCGACACGGGTGCGCATTGTGGTACATATGCATGCGCAGTTATGACCTGATCGCCCACTGTGCGAAAACGCACAGCAGCGATCAGGTCTGAATCAGGCCCACTGCACAGTAGTATCCATTACTCACTATACACTGCACAGTAGTATCCATTACTCACTATACACTGCACAGTAGTATCCATTACTCACTATACACTGCACAGTAGTGTCCATTACTCACTATACACCGCACAGTAGTGTCCATTACTCACTATACACCGCACAGTAGTGTCCATTACTCACTATACACCGCACAGTAGTATCCATTACTCACTATACACCGCACAGTAGTATCCATTACTCACTATACACTGCACAGTAGTATCCACTACTCACTATACACCGCACAGTAGTATCCATTACTCACTATACACCGCACAGTAGTATCCATTACTCACTATACACCGTACAGTAGTGTCCATTACTCACTATACACCGCACAGTAGTGTCCATTACTCACTATACACCGCACAGTAGTATCCATTATTCACTAAACACTGCACAGTAGTGTCCATTACTCACTATACACTGCACAGTAGTGTCCATTACTCACTATACACTGCACAGTAGTATCCATTACTCACTATACACCGCACAGTAGTGTCCATTATTCACTATACACCGCACAGTAGTATCCATTACTCACTATACACCGCACAGTAGTG
Source organism: Pseudophryne corroboree (assembly GCF_028390025.1). Taxonomy (NCBI): domain Eukaryota; kingdom Metazoa; phylum Chordata; class Amphibia; order Anura; family Myobatrachidae; genus Pseudophryne; species Pseudophryne corroboree. The sequence goes on along the minus strand of NC_086453.1, from coordinate 350,066,008 downwards.
TCCATTACTCACTATACACTGCACAGTAGTGTCCATTATTCACTATACACTGCACAGTAGTGTCCATTACTCACTATACACCGCACAGTAGTGTCCATTACTCACTATACACCGCACAGTAGTATCCATTATTCACTATACACCGCACAGTAGTGTCCATTACTCACTATACACCGCACAGTAGTGTCCGTTACTCACTATACACCACACAGTAGTGTCCGTTACTCAGTATACATCGCACAGTAGTGTCCATTATTCACTATACACCGCACAGTAGTGTCCGTTACTCACTATACACCGCACAGTAGTATCCATTATTCACTATACACCGCACAGTAGTGTCCATTACTCACTATACACCGCACAGTAGTGTCCATTACTCACTATACACCGCACAGTAGTGTCCATTATTCACTATACACTGCACAGTAGTATCCATTATTCACTATACACTGCACAGTAGTGTCCATTACTCACTATACACTGCACAGTGGTGTCCATTATTCACTATACACTGCACAGTGGTGTCCATTATTCACTATACACCGCACAGTGGTGTCCATTACTCACTATACACTGCACAGTAGTGTCCATTACTCACTATACACTGCACAGTAGTGTCCATTACTCACTATACACCGCACAGTGGTGTCCATTACTCACTATACACTGCACAGTAGTGTCCATTACTCACTATACACCGCACAGTAGTGTCCATTACTCACTATACACTGCACAGTAGTGTCCATTACTCACTATACACCGCACAGTAGTATCCATTATTCACTATACACCGCACAGTAGTGTCCATTACTCACTATACACCGCACAGTAGTGTCCATTATTCACTATACACTGCACAGTAGTGTCCATTACTCACTATACACTGCACAGTAGTATCCATTACTCACTATACACTGCACAGTAGTGTCCATTATTCACTATACACTGCACAGTAGTGTCCATTACTCACTATACACTGCACAGTAGTGTCCATTATTCACTATACACTGCACAGTAGTATCCATTATTCACTATACACTGCACAGTAGTGTCCATTACTCACTATACACTGCACAGTAGTGTCCATCATTCACTATACACCGCACAGTAGTATCCATTACTCACTATACACCGCACAGTAGTGTCCGTTACTCACTATACACCGCACAGTAGTATCCATTATTCACTATACACCGCACAGTAGTGTCCATTACTCACTATACACCGCACAGTGGAGTCCATTACTCACTATACACCGCACAGTAGTGTCCATTACTCACTATACACCGCACAGTAGTGTCCGTTACTCACTATACACTGCACAGTAGTGTCCGTTATTCACTATACACTGCACAGTAGTGTCCATTACTCACTGTACACTGCACAGTAGTGTCCATTATTCACTATACACTGCACAGTAGTATCCATTATTCACTATACACTGCACAGTAGTGTCCATTACTCACTATACACTGCACAGTAGTATCCATTACTCACTATACACCGCACAGTAGTGTCCATTATTCACTATACACCGCACAGTAGTATCCATTACTCACTATACACCGCACAGTAGTGTCCGTTACTCACTATACACCGCACAGTAGTGTCCATTACTCACTATACACCGCACAGTAGTGTCCGTTATTCAGTATACACTGCACAGTAGTGTCCGTTACTCACTATACACCGCACAGTAGTGTCCGTTATTCAGTATACACTGCACAGTAGTGTCCGTTACTCACTATACACCGCACAGTAGTGTCCGTTATTGTATACACTGCACAGTAGTATCCATTACTCACTATACACCGCACAGTAGTGTCCATTACTCACTATACACTGCACAGTAGTGTCCATTATTCACTATACACTGCACAGTAGTGTCCATTACTCACTATACACCGCACAGTAGTGTCCATTACTCACTATACACCGCACAGTAGTATCCATTATTCACTATACACCGCACAGTAGTGTCCATTACTCACTATACACCGCACAGTAGTGTCCGTTACTCACTATACACCACACAGTAGTGTCCGTTACTCAGTATACACCGCACAGTAGTGTCCATTATTCACTATACACCGCACAGTAGTGTCCGTTACTCACTATACACCGCACAGTAGTATCCATTATTCACTATACACCGCACAGTAGTGTCCATTACTCACTATACACCGCACAGTAGTGTCCATTACTCACTATACACCGCACAGTAGTGTCCATTATTCACTATACACTGCACAGTAGTATCCATTATTCACTATACACTGCACAGTAGTGTCCATTACTCACTATACACTGCACAGTGGTGTCCATTATTCACTATACACTGCACAGTGGTGTCCATTATTCACTATACACCGCACAGTGGTGTCCATTACTCACTATACACTGCACAGTAGTGTCCATTACTCACTATACACTGCACAGTAGTGTCCATTACTCACTATACACCGCACAGTGGTGTCCATTACTCACTATACACTGCACAGTAGTGTCCATTACTCACTATACACCGCACAGTAGTGTCCATTACTCACTATACACTGCACAGTAGTGTCCATTACTCACTATACACCGCACAGTAGTATCCATTATTCACTATACACCGCACAGTAGTGTCCATTACTCACTATACACCACACAGTAGTGTCCATTATTCACTATACACTGCACAGTAGTGTCCATTACTCACTATACACTGCACAGTAGTATCCATTACTCACTATACACTGCACAGTAGTGTCCATTATTCACTATACACTGCACAGTAGTGTCCATTACTCACTATACACTGCACAGTAGTGTCCATTATTCACTATACACCGCACAGTAGTATCCATTACTCACTATACACCACACAGTAGTGTCCGTTACTCACTATACACCGCACAGTAGTATCCATTATTCACTATACACCGCACAGTAGTGTCCATTACTCACTATACACCGCACAGTGGAGTCCATTACTCACTATACACCGCACAGTAGTGTCCATTACTCACTATACACCGCACAGTAGTGTCCGTTACTCACTATACACTGCACAGTAGTGTCCGTTATTCACTATACACTGCACAGTAGTGTCCATTACTCACTGTACACTGCACAGTAGTGTCCATTATTCACTATACACTGCACAGTAGTATCCATTATTCACTATACACTGCACAGTAGTGTCCATTACTCACTATACACTGCACAGTAGTATCCATTACTCACTATACACCGCACAGTAGTGTCCATTATTCACTATACACCGCACAGTAGTATCCATTACTCACTATACACCGCACAGTAGTGTCCGTTACTCACTATACACCGCACAGTAGTATCCATTATTCACTATACACCGCACAGTAGTGTCCGTTATTCAGTATACACTGCACAGTAGTGTCCGTTACTCACTATACACTGCACAGTAGTGTCCGTTATTCAGTATACACTGCACAGTAGTGTCCATTACTCACTATACACCGCACAGTAGTGTCCGTTATTCAGTATACACTGCACAGTAGTGTCCGTTACTCACATTACACCGCACAGTAGTGTCCATTACTCACTATACACTGCACAGTAGTGTCCGTTATTCAGTATACACCGCACAGTAGTGTCCATTACTCACTATACACCGCACAGTAGTGTCCATTACTCACTATACACCGCACAGTAGTGTCCATTACTCACTATACACTGCACAGTAGTATCCATTACTCACTATACACTGCACAGTAGTGTCCATTATTCACTATACACTGCACAGTAGTGTCCATTACTCACTATACACTGCACAGTAGTGTCCATTATTCACTATACACTGCACAGTAGTATCCATTATTCACTATACACTGCACAGTAGTGTCCATTACTCACTATACACTGCACAGTAGTATCCATTACTCACTATACACTGCACAGTAGTGTCCATTATTCACTATACACCGCACAGTAGTATCCATTACTCACTATACACCGCACAGTAGTGTCCGTTACTCACTATACACCGCACAGTAGTGTCCGTTATTCAGTATACACTGCACAGTAGTGTACATTACTCACTATACACCGCACGGTATTGTCCATTACTCTCTATACACCGCACGGTAGTGTCCATTATTCACTATACACTGCACAGTAGTGTCCATTACTCACTATACACTGCACAGTAGTGTCCATTATTCACTATACACTGCACAGTAGTGTCCATTATTCACTATACACTGCACAGTAGTGTCCATTACTCACTATACACTGCACAGTAGTATCCATTACTCACTAAACACCGCACAGTAGTGTCCATTATTCACTATACACCGCACAGTAGTGTCCATTATTCACTATACCACTATACACTGCACAGTAGTGTCCATTACTTACTATACACCGCACAGTAGTGTCCATTATTCACTATAAACCACACAGTAGTGTCCGTTACTCAGTATACACCGCACAGTAGTGTCCATTATTCACTATACACCGCACAGTAGTATCCGTTACTCACTATACACCGCACAGTAGTATCCATTATTCAATATACACCGCACAGTAGTGTCCATTATTTACTATACCACTATACACTGCACAGTAGTGTCCATTACTTACTATACACCGCACAGTAGTGTCCATTATTCACTATAAACCACACAGTAGTGTCCGTTACTCAGTATACACCGCACAGTAGTTTCCATTATTCACTATACACCGCACAGTAGTATCCGTTACTCACTATACACCGCACAGTAGTATCCATTATTCACTATACACCGCACAGTAGTGTCCATTACTCACTATACACCGCACAGTAGTGTCCGTTACTCAGTATACACCGCACAGTAGTGTCCGTTACTCACTATACACCGCACAGTAGTGTCCGTTATTCAGTATACACTGCACAGTAGTGTCCGTTACTCACTATACACCGCACAGTAGTGTCCGTTATTCAGTATACACTGCACAGTAGTGTCCATTACTCACTATACACCGCACAGTAGTGTCCGTTATTCAGTATACACTGCACAGTAGTGTCCGTTACTCACATTACACCGCACAGTAGTGTCCGTTATTCAGTATACACCGCACAGTAGTGTCCGTTATTCAGTATACACCGCACAGTAGTGTCCATTACTCACTATACACTGCACAGTAGTGTCCGTTATTCACCATAACCGCACAGTGGTGTCCATTACTCACTATACACTGCACAGTAGTGTCCGTTACTCACATTACACCGCACAGTAGTGTCCATTACTCACTATACACTGCACAGTAGTGTCCGTTATTCAGTATACACTGCACAGTAGTGTCCATTACTCACTATACACCGCACAGTAGTGTCCATTACTCACTATACACCGCACAGTAGTATCCATTACTCACTATACACTGCACAGTAGTGTCCATTACTCACTATACACCGCACAGTAGTGTCCATTACTCACTATACACCGCACAGTAGTGTCCATTACTCACTATACACCACACAGTAGTGTCCGTTACTCAGTATACACCGCACAGTAGTGTCCATTATTCACTATACACCGCACAGTAGTGTCCGTTACTCACTATACACCGCACAGTAGTATCCATTATTCACTATACACCGCACAGTAGTGTCCATTACTCACTATACACTGCACAGTAGTGTCCATTACTCACTATACACTGCACAGTAGTGTCCATTACTCACTATACACCGCACAGTAGTGTCCATTATTCACTATACACCGCACAGTAGTGTCCATTACTCACTATACACCGCACAGTAGTGTCCATTACTCACTATACACTGCACAGTAGTATCCATTACTCACTATACACTGCACAGTAGTGTCCATTACTCACTATACACCGCACAGTAGTATCCATTATTCACTATACACCGCACAGTAGTGTCCATTACTCACTATACACCGCACAGTAGTGTCCGTTATTCAGTATACACTGCACAGTAGTGTACATTACTCACTATACACCGCACGGTAGTGTCCATTACTCACTATACACCGCACGGTAGTGTCCATTACTCACTATACACCGCACAGTAGTGTCCATTATTCACTATACACTGCACAGTAGTGTCCATTACTCACTATACACTGCACAGTAGTGTCCATTATTCACTATACACTGCACAGTAGTGTCCATTTCTCACTATACACTGCACAGTAGTATCCATTACTCACTATACACCGCACAGTAGTGTCCATTACTCACTATACACCGCACAGTAGTGTCCGTTACTCACTATACACTGCACAGTAGTGTCCATTACTCACTATACAGCGCACAGTAGTGTCCGTTATTCAGTATACACTGCACAGTAGTGTCCGTTACTCACATTACACCGCACAGTAGTGTCCGTTATTCAGTATACACCGCACAGTAGTGTCCGTTATTCAGTATACACTGCACAGTAGTGTCCGTTACTCACTATACACCGCACAGTAGTGTCCGTTATTCAGTATACACTGCACAGTAGTGTCCGTTACTCACATTACACTGCACAGTAGTATCCATTACTCACTGTACACCGCACAGTAGTGTCCGTTATTCAGTATACACTGCACAGTACTGTCCGTTACTCACTATGCACTGCACAGTAGTGTCCGTTATTCAGTATACACTGCACAGTAGTGTCCATTACTCACTATACACCGCACAGTAGTGTCCGTTATTCAGTATACACTGCACAGTAGTGTCCGTTACTCACATTACACCGCACAGTAGTGTCCGTTATTCAGTATACACCGCACAGTAGTGTCCGTTATTCAGTATACACCGCACAGTAGTGTCCATTAATCACTATACACTGCACAGTAGTGTCCGTTACTCACATTACACCGCACAGTAGTGTCCATTACTCACTATACACTGCACAGTAGTGTCCATTATTCACTATACACTGCACAGTAGTGTCCATTACTCACTATACACTGCACAGTAGTGTCCATTATTCACTATACACTGCACAGTAGTATCCATTATTCACTATACACTGCACAGTAGTGTCCATTACTCACTATACACTGCACAGTAGTATCCATTACTCACTATACACCGCACAGTAGTGTCCATTATTCACTATACACCGCACAGTAGTATCCATTACTCACTATACACCGCACAGTAGTGTCCGTTACTCATTATACACCGCACAGTAGTATCCATTATTCACTATACACCGCACAGTAGTGTCCATTACTCACTATACACCGCACAGTAGTGTCCATTACTCACTATACACTGCACAGTAGTGTACATTACTCACTATACACCGCACAGTAGTATCCATTATTCACTATACACCGCACAGTAGTGTCCATTACTCACTATACACCGCACAGTAGTATCCATTATTCACTATACACTGCACAGTAGTGTCCATTACTCACTATACACTGCACAGTAGTATCCATTACTCACTATACACTGCACAGTAGTGTCCATTATTTACTATACACTGCACAGTAGTGTCCATTACTCACTATACACTGCACAGTAGTGTCCATTATTCACTATACACTGCACAGTAGTATCCATTATTCACTATACACTGCACAGTAGTGTCCATTACTCACTATACACTGCACAGTAGTATCCATTACTCACTATACACTGCACAGTAGTGTCCATTATTCACTATACACCGCACAGTAGTATCCATTACTCACTATACACCGCACAGTAGTGTCCGTTACTCACTATACACCGCACAGTTGTATCCATTATTCACTATACACCGCACAGTAGTGTCCATTACTCACTATACACCGCACAGTAGTGTCCGTTATTCAGTATACACTGCACAGTAGTGTCCGTTACTCACTATACACCGCACAGCAGTGTCCGTTATTAAGTATACACTGCACAGTAGTGTCCATTACTCACTATACACCGCACAGTAGTGTCCGTTATTCAGTATACACTGCACAGTAGTGTCCATTACTCACTATACACCGCACAGTAGTGTCCATTACTCACTATACACCGCACAGTAGTGTCCGTTACTCACATTACACCGCACAGTAGTGTCCATTATTCAGTATACACTGCACAGTAGTGTCCATTACTCACTATACACTGCACAGTAGTGTCCATTATTCATTATACACTGCACAGTAGTGTCCATAACTCACTATACACTGCACAGTAGTTTCCATTATTCACTATACACTGCACAGTAGTATCCATTATTCACTATACACTGCACAGTAGTGTCCATTACTCACTATACACTGCACAGTAGTATCCATTATTCACTATACACTGCACAGTAGTGTCCATTATTCACTATACACCGCACAGTAGTATCCATTACTCACTATACACCGCACAGTAGTGTCCGTTACTCACTTTACATCGCACAGTAGTGTCCGTTATTCAGTATACACTGCACAGTAGTGTACATTACTCACTATACACCGCACGGTAGTGTCCACTACTCACTATACACCGCATGGTAGTGTCCATTACTCACTATACACCGCACGGTAGTGTCCATTATTCACTATACACAGCACAGTAGTGTCCATTACTCACTATACACTGCACAGTAGTATCCATTACTCACTAAACACCGCACAGTAGTGTCCATTATTCACTATACACCGCACAGTAGTGTCCATTATTCACTATACCACTATACACTGCACAGTAGTGTCCATTACTTACTATACACCGCACAGTAGTGTCCATTACTCACTATACACCACACAGTAGTGTCCGTTTCTCAGTATACACCGCACAGTAGTGTCCATTACTCACTATACACCGCACAGTAGTATCCGTTACTCACTATACACCGCACAGTAGTATCCATTATTCACTATACACCGCACAGTAGTGTCCATTACTCACTATACACCGCACAGTAGCGTCCATTACTCACTATACACCACACAGTAGTGTCCGTTACTCAGTATACACCGCACAGTAGTGTCCATTATTCACTATACACCGCACAGTAGTGTCCGTTACTCACTATACACCGCACAGTAGTATCCATTATTCACTATACACCGCACAGTAGTGTCCATTACTCACTATACACCGCACAGTAGTGTCCATTACTCACTATACACCGCACAGTAGTGTCCGTTATTCAGTATACACTGCACAGTAGTGTCCATTACTCACTATACACCGCACAGTAGTGTCCGTTATTCAGCATACACTGCACAGTAGTGTCCGTTACTCACATTACACCGCACAGTAGTGTCCGTTATTCAGTATACACCGCACAGTAGTGTCCGTTATTCAGTGTACACCGCACAGTAGTGTCCATTACTCACTATACACCGCACAGTAGTGTCCATTACTCACTATACACCGCACAGTAATGTCCGTTACTCACTATACACCGCACAGTAGTGTCCATTACTCACTATACACCGCACAGTAGTGTCCGTTATTCAGTATACACTGCACAGTAGTGTCCATTACTCACTATACACCGCACAGTAGTGTCCGTTATTCAGTATACACTGCACAGTAGTGTCCGTTACTCACATTACACCGCACAGTAGTGTCCGTTATTCAGTATACACCGCACAGTAGTGTCCGTTATTCAGTATACACTGCACAGTAGTGTCCATTACTCACTATACACCGCACAGTAGTGTCCATTACTCACTATACACCGCACAGTAATGTCCGTTACTCACTATACACCGCACAGTAGTGTCCATTACTCACTGTACACTGCACAGTAGTGTCCATTACTCACTATACACTGCACAGTAGTGTCCATTACTCACTATACACTGCACAGTAGTTTCCGTTATTCAGTATACACTGCACAGTAGTGTCCATTACTCACTATACACCGCACAGTAGTGTTCATTACTCACTATACACCGCACAGTAGTATCCATTACTCACTATACACTGCACAGTAGTGTCCATTACTCACTATACACTGCACAGTAGTGTCCATTACTCACTATACACTGCACAGTAGTGTCCATTACTCACTATACACCGCACAGTAGTGTCCATTACTCACTATACACCGCACAGTAGTATCCATTACTCACTATACACTGCACAGTAGTGTCCATTACTCACTATACACTGCACAGTAGTGTCCATTACTCACTATACACTGCACAGTAGTGTCCATTACTCACTATACACTGCACAGTAGTGTCCATTACTCACTATACACTGCACAGTAGTGTCCATTACTCACTATACACCGCACAGTAGTATCCATTACTCACTATACACTGCACAGTAGTGTCCATTACTCACTATACACCGCACAGTAGTGTCCATTACTCACTATACACCGCACAGTAGTGTCCATTACTCACTATACACTGCACAGTAGTGTCCATTACTCACTATACACCGCACAGTAGTGTCCATTACTCACTATACACCGCACAGTAGTGTCCATTACTCACTATACACTGCACAGTAGTGTCCATTACACACTATACACCGCACAGTAGTGTCCATTACTCACTATACACCGCACAGTAGTGTCCATTACTCACTATACACTGCACAGTAGTGTCCGTTACTCACTATACACCGCACAGTAGTGTCCGTTATTCAGTATACACTGCACAGTAGTGTCCATTACTCACTATACACCGCACAGTAGTGTCCATTACTCACTATACACTGCACAGTAGTGTACATTACTCACTATACACTGCACAGTGGTGTCCATTACTCACTATACACCGCACAGTAGTATCCATTACTCACTATACACTGCACAGTAGTGTCCACTACTCACTATACACTGCACAGTAGTGTCCATTACTCACTATACACCGCACAGTAGTATCCATTACTCACTATACACTGCACAGTAGTGTCCATTACTCACTATACACCGCACAGTAGTGTCCATTATTCACTATACACCGCACAGTAGTATCCGTTACTCACTATACACCGCACAGTAGTATCCATTATTCACTATACACCGCACAGTAGTGTCCATTACTCACTATACACCGCACAGTAGTGTCCATTACTCACTATACACCACACAGTAGTGTCCGTTACTCAGTATACACCGCACAGTAGTGTCCATTATTCACTATACACCGCACAGTAGTGTCCGTTACTCACTATTCACCGCACAGTAGTATCCATTATTCACTATACACCGCACAGTAGTGTCTATTACTCACTATACACCGCACAGTAGTGTCCATTACTCACTATACACCGCACAGTAGTGTCCGTTATTCAGTATACACTGCACAGTAGTGTCCGTTACTCACTATACACCGCACAGTAGTGTCCGTTATTTAGTATACACTGCACAGTAGTGTCCATTACTCACTATACACCGCACAGTAGTGTCCGTTATTCAGTATACACTGCACAGTAGTGTCCGTTACTCACATTACACCGCACAGTAGTGTCCGTTATTCAGTATACACCGCACAGTAGTGTCCGTTATTCAGTGTACACCGCACAGTAGTGTCCATTACTCACTATACACTGCACAGTAGTGTTCGTTACTCACATTACACCGCACAGTAGTGTCCATTACTCACTATACACTGCACAGTAGTGTCCGTTATTCAGTATACACTGCACAGTAGTGTCCGTTACTCACTATACACCGCACAGTAGTGTCCGTTATTCAGTATACACTGCACAGTAGTGTCCATTACTCACTATACACCGCACAGTAGTGTCCATTACTCACTATACACTGCACAGTAGTGTACATTACTCACTATACACTGCACAGTGGTGTCCATTACTCACTATAGACCGCACAGTAGTATCCATTACTCACTATACACTGCACAGTAGTGTCCACTACTCACTATACACTGCACAGTAGTGTCCATTACTCACTATACACCGCACAGTAGTATCCATTACTCACTATACACTGCACAGTAGTGTCCATTACTCACTATACACTGCACAGTAGTGTCCATTACTCACTATACACTGCACAGTAGTTTCCGTTATTCAGTATACACTGCACAGTAGTGTCCATTACTCACTATACACCGCACAGTAGTGTTCATTACTCACTATACACCGCACAGTAGTATCCATTACTCACTATACACTGCACAGTAGTGTCCATTACTCACTATACACTGCACAGTAGTGTCCATTACTCACTATACACTGCACAGTAGTGTCCATTACTCACTATACACTGCACAGTAGTGTCCATTACTCATTATACACCGCACAGTAGTATCCATTACTCACTATACACTGCATAGTAGTGTCCATTACTCACTATACACTGCACAGTAGTGTCCATTACTCACTATACACTGCACAGTAGTGTCCATTACTCACTATACACTGCACAGTAGTGTCCATTACTCACTATACACTGCACAGTAGTATCCATTACTCACTATACACTGCACAGTAGTGTCCATTACTCACTATACACCGCACAGTAGTATCCATTATTCACTATACACCGCACAGTAGTGTCCATTACTCACTATACACCGCACAGTAGTGTCCGTTATTCAGTATACACTGCACAGTAGTGTACATTACTCACTATACACCGCACGGTAGTGTCCATTACTCACTATACACCGCACGGTAGTGTCCATTACTCACTATACACCGCACAGTAGTGTCCATTATTCACTATACACTGCACAGTAGTGTCCATTACTCACTATACACTGCACAGTAGTGTCCATTATTCACTATACACTGCACAGTAGTGTCCATTACTCACTATACACTGCACAGTAGTATCCATTACTCACTATACACCGCACAGTAGTGTCCATTATTCACTATACACCGCACAGTAGTGTCCATTATTCACTATACACTGCACAGTAGTGTCCATTACTTACTATACACCGCACAGTAGTTTCCGTTACTCAGTATACACCGCACAGTAGTGTCCATTATTCACTATACACCGCACAGTAGTATCCGTTACTCACTATACACCGCACAGTAGTATCCATTATTCACTATACACCGCACAGTAGTGTCCATTACTCACTATACACCGCACAGTAGTGTCCGTTACTCAGTATACACCGCACAGTAGTGTCCATTATTCACTATACACCGCACAGTAGTGTCCGTTACTCACTATACACCGCACAGTATTATCCATTATTCACTATACACCGCACAGTAGTATCCATTATTCACTATACACCGCACAGTAGTGTCCATTACTCACTATACACCGCACAGTAGTGTCCGTTATTCAGTATACACTGGACAGTAGTGTCCGTTACTCACTATACACCGCACAGTAGTGTCCGTTATTCAGTATACACTGCACAGTAGTGTCCATTACTCACTATACACCGCACAGTAGTGTCCGTTATTCAGTATACACTGCACAGTAGTGTCCGTTACTCACATTACACCGCACAGTATTGTCCGTTATTCAGTATACACCGCACAGTAGTGTCCGTTATTCAGTATACACCGCACAGTAGTGTCCATTACTCACTATACACTGCACAGTAGTGTCCGTTATTCAGTATACACTGCACAGTAGTGTCCATTACTCACTATACACTGCACAGTAGTGTCCATTACTCACTATACACCGCACAGTAGTATCCATTACTCACTATACACTGCACAGTAGTGTCCATTACTCACTATACACCGCACAGTAGTGTCCATTACTCACTATACACTGCACAGTAGTGTCCATTACTCACTATACACCGCACAGTAGTATCCATTACTCACTATACACTGCACAGTAGTGTCCATTACTCACTATACACTGCACAGTAGTGTCCATTACTCACTATACACCGCACAGTAGTGTCCATTACTCACTATACACCGCACAGTAGTGTCCATTACTCACTATACACTGCACAGTAGTGTCCATTACACACTATACACCGCACAGTAGTGTCCATTACTCACTATACACCGCACAGTAGTGTCCATTACTCACTATACACTGCACAGTAGTGTCCGTTACTCACTATACACCGCACAGTAGTGTCCGTTATTCAGTATACACTGCACAGTAGTGTCCATTACTCACTATACACCGCACAGTAGTGTCCATTACTCACTATACACCGCACAGTAGTGTACATTACTCACTATACACTGCACAGTGGTGTCCATTACTCACTATACACCGCACAGTAGTATCCATTACTCACTATACACTGCACAGTAGTGTCCACTACTCACTATACACTGCACAGTAGTGTCCATTACTCACTATACACCGCACAGTAGTATCCATTACTCACTATACACTGCACAGTAGTGTCCATTACTCACTATACACTGCACAGTAGTGTCCATTACTCACTATACACTGCACAGTAGTGTCCATTACTCACTATACACTGCACAGTAGTTTCCGTTATTCAGTATACACTGCACAGTAGTGTCCATTACTCACTATACACCGCACAGTAGTGTTCATTACTCACTATACACCGCACAGTAGTATCCATTACTCACTATACACTGCACAGTAGTGTCCATTACTCACTATACACTGCACAGTAGTGTCCATTACTCACTATACACTGCACAGTAGTGTCCATTACTCACTATACACTGCACAGTAGTGTCCATTACTCACTATACACCGCACAGTAGTATCCATTACTCACTATACACTGCATAGTAGTGTCCATTACTCACTATACACTGCACAGTAGTGTCCATTACTCACTATACACTGCACAGTAGTGTCCATTACTCACTATACACTGCACAGTAGTGTCCATTACTCACTATACACCGCACAGTAGTATCCATTACTCACTATACACTGCACAGTAGTGTCCATTACTCACTATACACCGCACAGTAGTGTCCATTACTCACTATACACTGCACAGTAGTGTCCATTACTCACTATACACTGCACAGTAGTGTCCATTACTCACTATGCATCACACAGTAGTGTCCATTACTCACTATACACCGCACAGTAGTGTCCGTTACTCACTATACACTGCACAGTAGTGTCCATTACTCACTATACACCGCACAGTAGTGTCCATTATTCACTATACACCGCACAGTAGTGTCCATTACTCACTATACACCGCACAGTAGTGTCCATTACTCACTATACACTGCACAGTAGTATCCATTACTCACTATACACTGCACAGTATTGTCCATTACTCACTATACACCGCACAGTAGTATCCATTATTCACTATACACCGCACAGTAGTGTCCATTACTCACTATACACCGCACAGTAGTGTCCGTTATTCAGTATACACTGCACAGTAGTGTACATTACTCACTATACACCGCACGGTAGTGTCCATTACTCACTATACACCGCACGGTAGTGTCCATTACTCACTATACACCGCACAGTAGTGTCCATTATTCACTATACACTGCACAGTAGTGTCCATTACTCACTATACACTGCACAGTAGTGTCCATTATTCACTATACACTGCACAGTAGTGTCCATTACTCACTATACACTGCACAGTAGTATCCATTACTCACTATACACCGCACAGTAGTGTCCATTATTCACTATACACCGCACAGTAGTGTCCATTATTCACTATACACTGCACAGTAGTGTCCATTACTTACTATACACCGCACAGTAGTTTCCGTTACTCAGTATACACCGCACAGTAGTGTCCATTATTCACTATACACCGCACAGTAGTATCCGTTACTCACTATACACCGCACAGTAGTATCCATTATTCACTATACACCGCACAGTAGTGTCCATTACTCACTATACACCGCACAGTAGTGTCCGTTACTCAGTATACACCGCACAGTAGTGTCCATTATTCACTATACACCGCACAGTAGTGTCCGTTACTCACTATACACCGCACAGTATTATCCATTATTCACTATACACCGCACAGTAGTATCCATTATTCACTATACACCGCACAGTAGTGTCCATTACTCACTATACACCGCACAGTAGTGTCCGTTATTCAGTATACACTGGACAGTAGTGTCCGTTACTCACTATACACCGCACAGTAGTGTCCGTTATTCAGTATACACTGCACAGTAGTGTCCATTACTCACTATACACCGCACAGTAGTGTCCGTTATTCAGTATACACTGCACAGTAGTGTCCGTTACTCACATTACACCGCACAGTATTGTCCGTTATTCAGTATACACCGCACAGTAGTGTCCGTTATTCAGTATACACCGCACAGTAGTGTCCATTACTCACTATACACTGCACAGTAGTGTCCGTTATTCAGTATACACTGCACAGTAGTGTCCATTACTCACTATACACCGCACAGTAGTGTCCGTTATTCAGTATACACTGCACAGTAGTGTCCGTTACTCACATTACACCGCACAGTAGTGTCCGTTATTCAGTATACACCGCACAGTAGTGTCCGTTATTCAGTATACACCGCACAGTAGTGTCCATTACTCACTATACACTGCACAGTAGTGTCCGTTACTCACATTACACCGCACAGTAGTGTCCATTACTCACTATACACTGCACAGTAGTGTCCGTTATTCAGTATACACTGCACAGTAGTGTCCATTACTCACTATACACCGCACAGTAGTGTCCATTACTCACTATACACCGCACAGTAGTATCCATTACTCACTATACACTGCACAGTGGTATCCATTACTCACTATACACCGCACAGTAGTGTCCATTATTCACTATACACCGCACAGTAGTGTCCATTATTCACTATACACTGCACAGTAGTGTCCATTACTTACTATACACCGCACAGTAGTTTCCGTTACTCAGTATACACCGCACAGTAGTGTCCATTATTCACTATACACCGCACAGTAGTATCCGTTACTCACTATACACCGCACAGTAGTATCCATTATTCACTATACACCGCACAGTAGTGTCCATTACTCACTATACACCGCACAGTAGTGTCCGTTACTCAGTATACACCGCACAGTAGTGTCCATTATTCACTATACACCGCACAGTAGTGTCCGTTACTCACTATACACCGCACAGTAGTATCCATTATTCACTATACACCGCACAGTAGTGTCCATTACTCACTATACACCGCACAGTAGTGTCCGTTATTCAGTATACACTGGACAGTAGTGTCCGTTTCTCACTATACACCGCACAGTAGTGTCCGTTATTCAGTATACACTGCACAGTAGTGTCCATTACTCACTATACACCGCACAGTAGTGTCCGTTATTCAGTATACACTGCACAGTAGTGTCCGTTACTCACATTACACCGCACAGTATTGTCCGTTATTCAGTATACACCGCACAGTAGTGTCCGTTATTCAGTATACACCGCACAGTAGTGTCCATTACTCACTATACACTGCACAGTAGTGTCCGTTATTCAGTATACACTGCACAGTAGTGTCCATTACTCACTATACACCGCACAGTAGTGTCCATTACTCACTATACACTGCACAGTAGTGTCCGTTATTCAGTATACACTGCACAGTAGTGTCCATTACTCACTATACACCGCACAGTAGTGTCCATTACTCACTATACACCGCACAGTAGTATCCATTACTCACTATACTCTGCACAGTAGTGTCCATTACTCACTATACACCGCACAGTAGTGTCCATTACTCACTATACACTGCACAGTAGTGTCCATTACTCACTATACACTGCACAGTAGTGTCCATTACTCACTATACACTGCACAGTAGTGTCCATTACTCACTATACACCGCACAGTAGTATCCATTACTCACTATACACTGCACAGTAGTGTCCATTACTCACTATACACCGCACAGTAGTGTCCATTACTCACTATACACCGCACAGTAGTGTCCATTACTCACTATACACCGCACAGTAGTGTCCATTACTCACTATACACCGCACAGTAGTGTCCATTACTCACTATACACCGCACAGTAGTGTCCATTACTCACTATACACCGCACAGTAGTGTCCGTTACTCACTATACACCGCACAGTAGTGTCCGTTACTCACTATACACCGCACAGTAGTGTCCGTTATTCAGTATACACTGCACAGTAGTGTCCATTACTCACTATACACCGCACAGTAGTGTCCATTACTCACTATACACCGCACAGTGGTGTCCATTACTCACTATACACCGCACAGTAGTATCCATTACTCACTATACACTGCACAGTAGTGTCCATTACTCACTATACACTGCACAGTAGTGTCCATTACTCACTATACACCGCACAGTAGTATCCATTACTCACTATACACCGCACAGTAGTGTCCATTACTCACTATACACCGCACAGTAGTGTCCATTACTCACTATACACCGCACAGTAGTGTCCATTACTCACTATACACCGCACAGTAGTGTCCATTACTCACTATACACCGCACAGTAGTGTCCATTATTCACTATACACCGCACAGTAGTGTCCATTACTCACTATACACCGCACAGTAGTGTCCATTACTCACTATACACTGCACAGTAGTATCCATTACTCACTATACACTGCACAGTAGTGTCCATTACTCACTATACACCGCACAGTAGTGTCCGTTATTCAGTATACACTGCACAGTAGTGTCCGTTACTCACTATACACCGCACAGTAGTGTCCGTTATTCAGTATACACTGCACAGTAGTGTCCATTACTCACTATACACCGCACAGTAGTGTCCGTTATTCAGTATACACTGCACAGTAGTGTCCGTTACTCACATTACACCGCACAGTAGTGTCCGTTATTCAGTATACACCGCACAGTAGTGTCCGTTATTCAGTGTACACCGCACAGTAGTGTCCATTACTCACTATACACTGCACAGTAGTGTCCGTTACTCACATTACACCGCACAGTAGTGTCCATTACTCACTATACACTGCACAGTAGTGTCCGTTATTCAGTATACACTGCACAGTAGTGTCCATTACTCACTATACACCGCACAGTAGTGTCCATTACTCACTATACACCGCACAGTAATGTCCGTTACTCACTATACACCGCACAGTAGTGTCCATTACTCACTGTACACTGCACAGTAGTGTCCATTACTCACTATACACTGCACAGTAGTGTCCATTACTCACTATACACTGCACAGTAGTTTCCGTTATTCAGTATACACTGCACAGTAGTGTCCATTACTCACTATACACCGCACAGTAGTGTTCATTACTCACTATACACCGCACAGTAGTATCCATTACTCACTATACACTGCACAGTAGTGTCCATTACTCACTATACACTGCACAGTAGTGTCCATTACTCACTATACACTGCACAGTAGTGTCCATTACTCACTATACACCGCACAGTAGTGTCCATTACTCACTATACACCGCACAGTAGTATCCATTACTCACTATACACTGCACAGTAGTGTCCATTACTCACTATACACTGCACAGTAGTGTCCATTACTCACTATACACTGCACAGTAGTGTCCATTACTCACTATACACTGCACAGTAGTGTCCATTACTCACTATACACTGCACAGTAGTGTCCATTACTCACTATACACCGCACAGTAGTATCCATTACTCACTATACACTGCACAGTAGTGTCCATTACTCACTATACACCGCACAGTAGTGTCCATTACTCACTATACACCGCACAGTAGTGTCCATTACTCACTATACACTGCACAGTAGTGTCCATTACTCACTATACACCGCACAGTAGTGTCCATTACTCACTATACACCGCACAGTAGTGTCCATTACTCACTATACACTGCACAGTAGTGTCCATTACACACTATACACCGCACAGTAGTGTCCATTACTCACTATACACCGCACAGTAGTGTCCATTACTCACTATACACTGCACAGTAGTGTCCGTTACTCACTATACACCGCACGGTAGTGTCCGTTATTCAGTATACACTGCACAGTAGTGTCCATTACTCACTATACACCGCACAGTAGTGTCCATTACTCACTATACACTGCACAGTAGTGTACATTACTCACTATACACTGCACAGTGGTGTCCATTACTCACTATACACCGCACAGTAGTATCCATTACTCACTATACACTGCACAGTAGTGTCCACTACTCACTATACACTGCACAGTAGTGTCCATTACTCACTATACACCGCACAGTAGTATCCATTACTCACTATACACTGCACAGTAGTGTCCATTACTCACTATACACCGCACAGTAGTGTCCATTATTCACTATACACCGCACAGTAGTATCCGTTACTCACTATACACCGCACAGTAGTATCCATTATTCACTATACACCGCACAGTAGTGTCCATTACTCACTATACACCGCACAGTAGTGTCCATTACTCACTATACACCACACAGTAGTGTCCGTTACTCAGTATACACCGCACAGTAGTGTCCATTATTCACTATACACCGCACAGTAGTGTCCGTTACTCACTATTCACCGCACAGTAGTATCCATTATTCACTATACACCGCACAGTAGTGTCTATTACTCACTATACACCGCACAGTAGTGTCCATTACTCACTATACACCGCACAGTAGTGTCCGTTATTCAGTATACACTGCACAGTAGTGTCCGTTACTCACTATACACCGCACAGTAGTGTCCGTTATTTAGTATACACTGCACAGTAGTGTCCATTACTCACTATACACCGCACAGTAGTGTCCGTTATTCAGTATACACTGCACAGTAGTGTCCGTTACTCACATTACACCGCACAGTAGTGTCCGTTATTCAGTATACACCGCACAGTAGTGTCCGTTATTCAGTGTACACCGCACAGTAGTGTCCATTACTCACTATACACTGCACAGTAGTGTTCGTTACTCACATTACACCGCACAGTAGTGTCCATTACTCACTATACACTGCACAGTAGTGTCCGTTATTCAGTATACACTGCACAGTAGTGTCCATTACTCACTATACACCGCACAGTAGTGTTCATTACTCACTATACACCGCACAGTAGTATCCATTACTCACTATACACTGCACAGTAGTGTCCATTACTCACTATACACCGCACAGTAGTGTCCATTATTCACTATACACCGCACAGTAGTGTCCATTATTCACTATACACTGCACAGTAGTGTCCGTTATTCAGTATACACCGCACAGTAGTGTCCATTACTCACTATACACTGCACAGTAGTGTCCATTACTCACTATACACTGCACAGTAGTGTCCATTACTCACTATACACTGCACAGTAGTTTCCGTTATTCAGTATACACTGCACAGTAGTGTCCATTACTCACTATACACCGCACAGTAGTGTTCATTACTCACTATACACCGCACAGTAGTATCCATTACTCACTATACACTGCACAGTAGTGTCCATTACTCACTATACACTGCACAGTAGTGTCCATTACTCACTATACACTGCACAGTAGTGTCCATTACTCACTATACACCGCACAGTAGTGTCCATTACTCACTATACACTGCACAGTAGTGTCCATTACTCACTATACACCGCACAGTAGTGTCCATTACTCACTATACACCGCACAGTAGTGTCCATTACTCACTATACACTGCACAGTAGTGTCCATTACACACTATACACCGCACAGTAGTGTCCATTACTCACTATACACCGCACAGTAGTGTCCATTACTCACTATACACTGCACAGTAGTGTCCGTTACTCACTATACACCGCACGGTAGTGTCCGTTATTCAGTATACACTGCACAGTAGTGTCCATTACTCACTATACACCGCACAGTAGTGTCCATTACTCACTATACACTGCACAGTAGTGTACATTACTCACTATACACTGCACAGTGGTGTCCATTACTCACTATACACCGCACAGTAGTATCCATTACTCACTATACACTGCACAGTAGTGTCCACTACTCACTATACACTGCACAGTAGTGTCCATTACTCACTATACACCGCACAGTAGTATCCATTACTCACTATACACTGCACAGTAGTGTCCATTACTCACTATACACCGCACAGTAGTGTCCATTATTCACTATACACCGCACAGTAGTATCCGTTACTCACTATACACCGCACAGTAGTATCCATTATTCACTATACACCGCACAGTAGTGTCCATTACTCACTATACACCGCACAGTAGTGTCCATTACTCACTATACACCACACAGTAGTGTCCGTTACTCAGTATACACCGCACAGTAGTGTCCATTATTCACTATACACCGCACAGTAGTGTCCGTTACTCACTATTCACCGCACAGTAGTATCCATTATTCACTATACACCGCACAGTAGTGTCTATTACTCACTATACACCGCACAGTAGTGTCCATTACTCACTATACACCGCACAGTAGTGTCCGTTATTCAGTATACACTGCACAGTAGTGTCCGTTACTCACTATACACCGCACAGTAGTGTCCGTTATTTAGTATACACTGCACAGTAGTGTCCATTACTCACTATACACCGCACAGTAGTGTCCGTTATTCAGTATACACTGCACAGTAGTGTCCGTTACTCACATTACACCGCACAGTAGTGTCCGTTATTCAGTATACACCGCACAGTAGTGTCCGTTATTCAGTGTACACCGCACAGTAGTGTCCATTACTCACTATACACTGCACAGTAGTGTTCGTTACTCACATTACACCGCACAGTAGTGTCCATTACTCACTATACACTGCACAGTAGTGTCCGTTATTCAGTATACACTGCACAGTAGTGTCCATTACTCACTATACACCGCACAGTAGTGTTCATTACTCACTATACACCGCACAGTAGTATCCATTACTCACTATACACTGCACAGTAGTGTCCATTACTCACTATACACCGCACAGTAGTGTCCATTATTCACTATACACCGCACAGTAGTGTCCATTATTCACTATACACTGCACAGTAGTGTCCGTTATTCAGTATACACCGCACAGTAGTGTCCATTACTCACTATACACTGCACAGTAGTGTCCATTACTCACTATACACTGCACAGTAGTGTCCATTACTCACTATACACTGCACAGTAGTTTCCGTTATTCAGTATACACTGCACAGTAGTGTCCATTACTCACTATACACCGCACAGTAGTGTTCATTACTCACTATACACCGCACAGTAGTATCCATTACTCACTATACACTGCACAGTAGTGTCCATTACTCACTATACACTGCACAGTAGTGTCCATTACTCACTATACACTGCACAGTAGTGTCCATTACTCACTATACACTGCACAGTAGTGTCCATTACTCACTATACACCGCACAGTAGTATCCATTACTCACTATACACTGCACAGTAGTGTCCATTACTCACTATACACTGCACAGTAGTGTCCATTACTCACTATACACTGCACAGTAGTGTCCATTACTCACTATACACTGCACAGTAGTGTCCATTACTCACTATACACTGCACAGTAGTGTCCATTACTCACTATACACCGCACAGTAGTATCCATTACTCACTATACACCGCACAGTAGTGTCCATTACTCACTATACACCGCACAGTAGTGTCCATTACTCACTATACACTGCACAGTAGTGTCCATTACTCACTATACACCGCACAGTAGTATCCATTACTCACTATACACTGCACAGTAGTGTCCATTACTCACTATACACTGCACAGTAGTGTCCATTACTCACTATACACCGCACAGTAGTGTCCATTACTCACTATACACCGCACAGTAGTGTCCATTACTCACTATACACTGCACAGTAGTGTCCATTACACACTATACACCGCACAGTAGTGTCCATTACTCACTATACACCGCACAGTAGTGTCCATTACTCACTATACACTGCACAGTAGTGTCCGTTACTCACTATACACCGCACAGTAGTGTCCGTTATTCAGTATACACTGCACAGTAGTGTCCATTACTCACTATACACCGCACAGTAGTGTCCATTACTCACTATACACTGCACAGTAGTGTACATTACTCACTATACACTGCACAGTGGTGTCCATTACTCACTATACACCGCACAGTAGTATCCATTACTCACTATACACTGCACAGTAGTGTCCACTACTCACTATACACTGCACAGTAGTGTCCATTACTCACTATACACCGCACAGTAGTATCCATTACTCACTATACACTGCACAGTAGTGTCCATTACTCACTATACACTGCACAGTAGTGTCCATTACTCACTATACACTGCACAGTAGTTTCCGTTATTCAGTATACACTGCACAGTAGTGTCCATTACTCACTATACACCGCACAGTAGTGTTCATTACTCACTATACACCGCACAGTAGTATCCATTACTCACTATACACTGCACAGTAGTGTCCATTACTCACTATACACTGCACAGTAGTGTCCATTACTCACTATACACTGCACAGTAGTGTCCATTACTCACTATACACTGCACAGTAGTGTCCATTACTCACTATACACCGCACAGTAGTATCCATTACTCACTATACACTGCATAGTAGTGTCCATTACTCACTATACACTGCACAGTAGTGTCCATTACTCACTATACACTGCACAGTAGTGTCCATTACTCACTATACACTGCACAGTAGTGTCCATTACTCACTATACACTGCACAGTAGTATCCATTACTCACTATACACTGCACAGTAGTGTCCATTACTCACTATACACCGCACAGTAGTATCCATTATTCACTATACACCGCACAGTAGTGTCCATTACTCACTATACACCGCACAGTAGTGTCCGTTATTCAGTATACACTGCACAGTAGTGTACATTACTCACTATACACCGCACGGTAGTGTCCATTACTCACTATACACCGCACGGTAGTGTCCATTACTCACTATACACCGCACAGTAGTGTCCATTATTCACTATACACTGCACAGTAGTGTCCATTACTCACTATACACTGCACAGTAGTGTCCATTATTCACTATACACTGCACAGTAGTGTCCATTACTCACTATACACTGCACAGTAGTATCCATTACTCACTATACACCGCACAGTAGTGTCCATTATTCACTATACACCGCACAGTAGTGTCCATTATTCACTATACACTGCACAGTAGTGTCCATTACTTACTATACACCGCACAGTAGTTTCCGTTACTCAGTATACACCGCACAGTAGTGTCCATTATTCACTATACACCGCACAGTAGTATCCGTTACTCACTATACACCGCACAGTAGTATCCATTATTCACTATACACCGCACAGTAGTGTCCATTACTCACTATACACCGCACAGTAGTGTCCGTTACTCACTATACACCGCACAGTAGTGTCCATTATTCACTATACACCGCACAGTAGTGTCCGTTACTCACTATACACCGCACAGTATTATCCATTATTCACTATACACCGCACAGTAGTATCCATTATTCACTATACACCGCACAGTAGTGTCCATTACTCACTATACACCGCACAGTAGTGTCCGTTATTCAGTATACACTGGACAGTAGTGTCCGTTACTCACTATACACCGCACAGTAGTGTCCGTTATTCAGTATACACTGCACAGTAGTGTCCATTACTCACTATACACCGCACAGTAGTGTCCGTTATTCAGTATACACTGCACAGTAGTGTCCGTTACTCACATTACACCGCACAGTATTGTCCGTTATTCAGTATACACCGCACAGTAGTGTCCGTTATTCAGTATACACCGCACAGTAGTGTCCATTACTCACTATACACTGCACAGTAGTGTCCGTTATTCAGTATACACTGCACAGTAGTGTCCATTACTCACTATACACTGCACAGTAGTGTCCATTACTCACTATACACCGCACAGTAGTATCCATTACTCACTATACACTGCACAGTAGTGTCCATTACTCACTATACACCGCACAGTAGTGTCCATTACTCACTATACACTGCACAGTAGTGTCCATTACTCACTATACACCGCACAGTAGTATCCATTACTCACTATACACTGCACAGTAGTGTCCATTACTCACTATACACTGCACAGTAGTGTCCATTACTCACTATACACCGCACAGTAGTGTCCATTACTCACTATACACCGCACAGTAGTGTCCATTACTCACTATACACTGCACAGTAGTGTCCATTACACACTATACACCGCACAGTAGTGTCCATTACTCACTATACACCGCACAGTAGTGTCCATTACTCACTATACACTGCACAGTAGTGTCCGTTACTCACTATACACCGCACAGTAGTGTCCGTTATTCAGTATACACTGCACAGTAGTGTCCATTACTCACTATACACCGCACAGTAGTGTCCATTACTCACTATACACCGCACAGTAGTGTACATTACTCACTATACACTGCACAGTGGTGTCCATTACTCACTATACACCGCACAGTAGTATCCATTACTCACTATACACTGCACAGTAGTGTCCACTACTCACTATACACTGCACAGTAGTGTCCATTACTCACTATACACCGCACAGTAGTATCCATTACTCACTATACACTGCACAGTAGTGTCCATTACTCACTATACACTGCACAGTAGTGTCCATTACTCACTATACACTGCACAGTAGTGTCCATTACTCACTATACACTGCACAGTAGTTTCCGTTATTCAGTATACACTGCACAGTAGTGTCCATTACTCACTATACACCGCACAGTAGTGTTCATTACTCACTATACACCGCACAGTAGTATCCATTACTCACTATACACTGCACAGTAGTGTCCATTACTCACTATACACTGCACAGTAGTGTCCATTACTCACTATACACTGCACAGTAGTGTCCATTACTCACTATACACTGCACAGTAGTGTCCATTACTCACTATACACCGCACAGTAGTATCCATTACTCACTATACACTGCATAGTAGTGTCCATTACTCACTATACACTGCACAGTAGTGTCCATTACTCACTATACACTGCACAGTAGTGTCCATTACTCACTATACACTGCACAGTAGTGTCCATTACTCACTATACACCGCACAGTAGTATCCATTACTCACTATACACTGCACAGTAGTGTCCATTACTCACTATACACCGCACAGTAGTGTCCATTACTCACTATACACTGCACAGTAGTGTCCATTACTCACTATACACTGCACAGTAGTGTCCATTACTCACTATGCATCACACAGTAGTGTCCATTACTCACTATACACCGCACAGTAGTGTCCGTTACTCACTATACACTGCACAGTAGTGTCCATTACTCACTATACACCGCACAGTAGTGTCCATTATTCACTATACACCGCACAGTAGTGTCCATTACTCACTATACACCGCACAGTAGTGTCCATTACTCACTATACACTGCACAGTAGTATCCATTACTCACTATACACTGCACAGTAGTGTCCATTACTCACTATACACCGCACAGTAGTATCCATTATTCACTATACACCGCACAGTAGTGTCCATTACTCACTATACACCGCACAGTAGTGTCCGTTATTCAGTATACACTGCACAGTAGTGTACATTACTCACTATACACCGCACGGTAGTGTCCATTACTCACTATACACCGCACGGTAGTGTCCATTACTCACTATACACCGCACAGTAGTGTCCATTATTCACTATACACTGCACAGTAGTGTCCATTACTCACTATACACTGCACAGTAGTGTCCATTATTCACTATACACTGCACAGTAGTGTCCATTACTCACTATACACTGCACAGTAGTATCCATTACTCACTATACACCGCACAGTAGTGTCCATTATTCACTATACACCGCACAGTAGTGTCCATTATTCACTATACACTGCACAGTAGTGTCCATTACTTACTATACACCGCACAGTAGTTTCCGTTACTCAGTATACACCGCACAGTAGTGTCCATTATTCACTATACACCGCACAGTAGTATCCGTTACTCACTATACACCGCACAGTAGTATCCATTATTCACTATACACCGCACAGTAGTGTCCATTACTCACTATACACCGCACAGTAGTGTCCGTTTCTCAGTATACACCGCACAGTAGTGTCCATTATTCACTATACACCGCACAGTAGTGTCCGTTACTCACTATACACCGCACAGTATTATCCATTATTCACTATACACCGCACAGTAGTATCCATTATTCACTATACACCGCACAGTAGTGTCCATTACTCACTATACACCGCACAGTAGTGTCCGTTATTCAGTATACACTGGACAGTAGTGTCCGTTACTCACTATACACCGCACAGTAGTGTCCGTTATTCAGTATACACTGCACAGTAGTGTCCATTACTCACTATACACCGCACAGTAGTGTCCGTTATTCAGTATACACTGCACAGTAGTGTCCGTTACTCACATTACACCGCACAGTATTGTCCGTTATTCAGTATACACCGCACAGTAGTGTCCGTTATTCAGTATACACCGCACAGTAGTGTCCATTACTCACTATACACTGCACAGTAGTGTCCGTTATTCAGTATACACTGCACAGTAGTGTCCATTACTCACTATACACCGCACAGTAGTGTCCGTTATTCAGTATACACTGCACAGTAGTGTCCGTTACTCACATTACACCGCACAGTAGTGTCCGTTATTCAGTATACACCGCACAGTAGTGTCCGTTATTCAGTATACACCGCACAGTAGTGTCCATTACTCACTATACACTGCACAGTAGTGTCCGTTACTCACATTACACCGCACAGTAGTGTCCATTACTCACTATACACTGCACAGTAGTGTCCGTTATTCAGTATACACTGCACAGTAGTGTCCATTACTCACTATACACCGCACAGTAGTGTCCATTACTCACTATACACCGCACAGTAGTATCCATTACTCACTATACACTGCACAGTGGTATCCATTACTCACTATACACCGCACAGTAGTGTCCATTATTCACTATACACCGCACAGTAGTGTCCATTATTCACTATACACTGCACAGTAGTGTCCATTACTTACTATACACCGCACAGTAGTTTCCGTTACTCAGTATACACCGCACAGTAGTGTCCATTATTCACTATACACCGCACAGTAGTATCCGTTACTCACTATACACCGCACAGTAGTATCCATTATTCACTATACACCGCACAGTAGTGTCCATTACTCACTATACACCGCACAGTAGTGTCCGTTACTCAGTATACACCGCACAGTAGTGTCCATTATTCACTATACACCGCACAGTAGTGTCCGTTACTCACTATACACCGCACAGTAGTATCCATTATTCACTATACACCGCACAGTAGTGTCCATTACTCACTATACACCGCACAGTAGTGTCCGTTATTCAGTATACACTGGACAGTAGTGTCCGTTTCTCACTATACACCGCACAGTAGTGTCCGTTATTCAGTATACACTGCACAGTAGTGTCCATTACTCACTATACACCGCACAGTAGTGTCCGTTATTCAGTATACACTGCACAGTAGTGTCCGTTACTCACATTACACCGCACAGTATTGTCCGTTATTCAGTATACACCGCACAGTAGTGTCCGTTATTCAGTATACACCGTACAGTAGTGTCCATTACTCACTATACACTGCACAGTAGTGTCCGTTATTCAGTATACACTGCACAGTAGTGTCCATTACTCACTATACACCGCACAGTAGTGTCCATTACTCACTATACACTGCACAGTAGTGTCCGTTATTCAGTATACACTGCACAGTAGTGTCCATTACTCACTATACACCGCACAGTAGTGTCCATTACTCACTATACACCGCACAGTAGTATCCATTACTCACTATACTCTGCACAGTAGTGTCCATTACTCACTATACACCGCACAGTAGTGTCCATTACTCACTATACACTGCACAGTAGTGTCCATTACTCACTATACACTGCACAGTAGTGTCCATTACTCACTATACACCGCACAGTAGTATCCATTACTCACTATACACTGCACAGTAGTGTCCATTACTCACTATACACCGCACAGTAGTGTCCATTACTCACTATACACCGCACAGTAGTGTCCATTACTCACTATACACCGCACAGTAGTGTCCATTACTCACTATACACCGCACAGTAGTGTCCATTACTCACTATACACCGCACAGTAGTGTCCATTACTCACTATACACCGCACAGTAGTGTCCATTACTCACTATACACTACACAGTAGTGTCCGTTACTCACTATACACCGCACAGTAGTGTCCGTTACTCACTATACACCGCACAGTAGTGTCCGTTATTCAGTATACACTGCACAGTAGTGTCCATTACTCACTATACACCGCACAGTAGTGTCCATTACTCACTATACACCGCACAGTGGTGTCCATTACTCACTATACACCGCACAGTAGTATCCATTACTCACTATACACTGCACAGTAGTGTCCATTACTCACTATACACTGCACAGTAGTGTCCATTACTCACTATACACCGCACAGTAGTATCCATTACTCACTATACACCGCACAGTAGTGTCCATTACTCACTATACACCGCACAGTAGTGTCCATTACTCACTATACACCGCACAGTAGTGTCCATTACTCACTATACACCGCACAGTAGTGTCCATTACTCACTATACACCGCACAGTAGTGTCCATTATTCACTATACACCGCACAGTAGTGTCCATTACTCACTATACACCGCACAGTAGTGTCCATT
This sequence comes from Pseudophryne corroboree, assembly GCF_028390025.1. Lineage (NCBI taxonomy): Eukaryota > Metazoa > Chordata > Amphibia > Anura > Myobatrachidae > Pseudophryne > Pseudophryne corroboree. Next base: position 350,035,415 of record NC_086453.1, on the reverse strand, counting down.
ACTCACTATACACTGCACAGTAGTATCCATTACTCACTATACACTGCACAGTAGTGTCCATTACTCACTATACACCGCACAGTAGTGTCCGTTATTCAGTATACACTGCACAGTAGTGTCCGTTACTCACTATACACCGCACAGTAGTGTCCGTTATTCAGTATACACTGCACAGTAGTGTCCATTACTCACTATACACCGCACAGTAGTGTCCGTTATTCAGTATACACTGCACAGTAGTGTACGTTACTCACTATACACCGCACGGTAGTGTCCATTACTCACTATACACCACACGGTAGTGTCCATTACTCACTATACACCGCACAGTAGTGTCCATTATTCACTATACACTGCACAGTAGTGTCCATTATTCACTATACACTGCACAGTAGTGTCCATTACTCACTATACACTGCACAGTAGTATCCATTACTCACTATACACCGCACAGTAGTGTCCATTATTCACTATACACCGCACAGTAGTGTCCATTATTCACTATACACTGCACAGTAGTGTCCATTACTTACTATACACCGCACAGTAGTGTCCGTTACTCAGTATACACCGCACAGTAGTGTCCATTATTCACTATACACCGCACAGTAGTATCCGTTACTCACTATACACCGCACAGTAGTATCCATTATTCACTATACACCGCACAGTAGTGTCCATTACTCACTATACACCGCACAGTAGTGTCCATTACTCACTATACACCACAGAGTAGTGTCCGTTACTCAGTATACACCGCACAGTAGTGTCCATTATTCACTATACACCGCACAGTAGTGTCCATTACTCACTATACACCGCACAGTAGTGTCCGTTGTTCAGTATACACTGCACAGTAGTGTCCGTTACTCACTATACACCGCACAGTAGTGTCCGTTATTCAGTATACACTGCACAGTAGTGTCCATTACTCCCTATACACCGCACAGTAGTGTCCGTTATTCAGTATACACTGCACAGTAGTGTCTGTTACTCACATTACACCGCACAGTATTGTCCGTTATTCAGTATACACCGCACAGTAGTGTCCGTTATTCAGTATACACCGCACAGTAGTGTCCATTACTCACTATACACTGCACAGTAGTGTCCGTTATTCAGTATACACTGCACAGTAGTGTCCATTACTCACTATACACCGCACAGTAGTGTCCATTACTCACTATACACTGCACAGTAGTGTCCGTTATTCAGTATACACTGCACAGTAGTGTCCATTACTCACTATACACTGCACAGTAGTGTCCATTACTCACTATACACCGCACAGTAGTGTCCGTTACTCACATTACACCGCACAGTAGTGTCCGTTACTCACATTACACCGCACAGTAGTGTCCGTTATTCAGTATACACCGCACAGTAGTGTCCATTACTCACTATACACCGCACAGTAGTGTCCATTACTCACTATACACTGCACAGTAGTGTCCATTACTCACTATACACCGCACAGTAGTGTCCATTACTCACTATACACCGCACAGTAGTATCCATTACTCACTATACACTGCACAGTAGTGTACATTACTCACTATACACCGCACAGTAGTGTCCATTACTCACTATACACTGCACAGTAGTGTCCATTACTCACTATACACCGCACAGTAGTGTCCATTACTCACTATACACCGCACAGTAGTATCCATTACTCACTATACACTGCACAGTAGTGTCCATTACTCACTATACACTGCACAGTAGTATCCATTATTCACTATACACCGCACAGTAGTGTCCATTACTCACTATACACCGCACAGTAGTGTCCGTTATTCAGTATACACTGCACAATAGTGTACATTACTCACTATACACCGCACGGTAGTGTCCATTACTCACTATACACCGCACGGTAGTGTCCATTACTCACTATACACCGCACGGTAGTGTCCATTATTCACTATACACTGCACAGTAGTGTCCATTACTCACTATACACTGCACAGTAGTGTCCATTATTCACTATACACTGCACAGTAGTATCCATTACTCACTATACACCGCACAGTAGTGTCCATTATTCACTATACACCGCACAGTAGTGTCCATTATTCACCATACACTGCACAGTAGTGTCCATTACTTACTCTACACCGCACAGTAGTGTCCATTACTCACTATACACCACACAGTAGTGTCCGTTACTTAGTATACACCGCACAGTAGTGTCCATTATTCACTATACACCGCACAGTAGTATCCGTTACTCACTATACACCGCACAGTAGTATCCATTATTCACTATACACCGCACAGTATTGTCCATTACTCACTATACACCGCACAGTAGTGTCCATTACTCACTATACACCACACAGTAGTGTCCGTTACTCAGTATACACCGCACAGTAGTGTCCATTATTCACTATACACCGCACAGTAGTGTCCGTTACTCACTATACACCGCACAGTAGTATCCATTATTCACTATACACCGCACAGTAGTGTCCATTACTCACTATACACCGCACAGTAGTGTCCGTTATTCAGTATACACTGCACAGTAGTGTCCATTACTCACTATACACTGCACAGTAGTGTCCGTTATTCAGTATACACTGCACAGTAGTGTCCGATCCTCACATTACACCGCACAGTAGTGTCCGTTATTCAGTATACACCGCACAGTAGTGTCCGTTACTCACTATACACTGCACAGTAGTGTCCATTACTCACTATACACTGCACAGTAGTGTCCATTACTCACTATACACTGCACAGTAGTTTCCATTACTCACTATACACCGCACAGTAGTGTCCATTATTCACTATACACCGCACAGTAGTGTCCATTATTCACTATACACTGCACAGTAGTGTCCATTCCTCACTATACACCGCACAGTAGTGTCGATTACTCACTATACACCACACAGTAGTGTCCGTTACTCAGTATACACCGCACAGTAGTGTCCATTATTCACTATACACTGCACAGTAGTATCCGTTACTCACTATACACCGCACAGTAGTATCCATTATTCACTGTACACCGCACAGTAGTGTCCATTACTCACTATACACCACACAGTAGTGTCCATTACTCACTATACACTGCACAGTAGTGTACATTACTCACTATACACTGCACAGTGGTGTCCATTACTCACTATACACCGCACAGTAGTATACAGTACTCACTATACACTGCACAGTAGTGTCCACTACTCACTATACACTGCACAGTAGTGTCCATTACTCACTATACACCGCACAGTAGTATCCATTACTCACTATACACTGCACAGTAGTGTACATTACTCACTATACACTGCACAGTAGTGTCCATTACTCACTATGCATCACACAGTAGTGTCCATTACTCACTATACACCGCACAGTAGTGTCCATTACTCACTATACACTGCACAGTAGTGTCCATTACTCACTATACACCGCACAGTAGTGTCCATTATTCACTATACACCGCACAGTAGTGTCCATTACTCACTATACACCGCACAGTAGTGTCCATTACTCACTATACACTGCACAGTAGTATCCATTACTCACTATACACTGCACAGTAGTGTCCATTACTCACTATACACCGCACAGTAGTATCCATTATTCACTATACACCGCACAGTAGTGTCCATTACTCACTATACACCGCACAGTAGTGTCCGTTATTCAGTATACACTGCACAGTAGTGTACATTACTCACTATACACCGCACGGTAGTGTCCATTACTCACTATACACCGCACGGTAGTGTCCATTACTCACTATACACCGCACAGTAGTGTCCATTATTCACTATACACTGCACAGTAGTGTCCATTACTCACTATACACTGCACAGTAGTGTCCATTATTCACTATACACTGCACAGTAGTGTCCATTACTCACTATACACTGCACAGTAGTATCCATTACTCACTATACACCGCACAGTAGTGTCCATTATTCACTATACACCGCACAGTAGTGTCCATTATTCACTATACACTGCACAGTAGTGTCCATTACTTACTATACACCGCACAGTAGTTTCCGTTACTCAGTATACACCGCACAGTAGTGTCCATTATTCACTATACACCGCACAGTAGTATCCGTTACTCACTATACACCGCACAGTAGTATCCATTATTCACTATACACCGCACAGTAGTGTCCATTACTCACTATAGACCGCACAGTAGTGTCCGTTACTCAGTATACACCGCACAGTAGTGTCCATTATTCACTATACACCGCACAGTAGTGTCCGTTACTCACTATACACCGCACAGTAGTATCCATTCACTATACACCGCACAGTAGTATCCATTATTCACTATACACCGCACAGTAGTGTCCATTACTCACTATACACCGCACAGTAGTGTCCGTTATTCAGTATACACTGGACAGTAGTGTCCGTTACTCACTATACACCGCACAGTAGTGTCCGTTATTCAGTATACACTGCACAGTAGTGTCCATTACTCACTATACACCGCACAGTAGTGTCCGTTATTCAGTATACACTGCACAGTAGTGTCCGTTACTCACATTACACCGCACAGTAGTGTCCGTTATTCAGTATACACCGCACAGTAGTGTCCGTTATTCAGTATACACCGCACAGTAGTGTCCATTACTCACTATACACTGCACAGTAGTGTCCGTTATTCAGTATACACTGCACAGTAGTGTCCATTACTCACTATACACCGCACAGTAGTGTCCGTTATTCAGTATACACTGCACAGTAGTGTCCGTTACTCACATTACACCGCACAGTAGTGTCCGTTATTCAGTATACACCGCACAGTAGTGTCCGTTATTCAGTATACACCGCACAGTAGTGTCCATTACTCACTATACACTGCACAGTAGTGTCCGTTACTCACATTACACCGCACAGTAGTGTCCATTACTCACTATACACTGCACAGTAGTGTCCGTTATTCAGTATACACTGCACAGTAGTGTCCATTACTCACTATACACCGCACAGTAGTGTCCATTACTCACTATACACCGCACAGTAGTATCCATTACTCACTATACACTGCACAGTAGTGTCCATTACTCACTATACACCGCACAGTAGTGTCCATTACTCACTATACACTGCACAGTAGTGTCCATTACTCACTATACACTGCACAGTAGTGTCCATTACTCACTATACACCGCACAGTAGTATCCATTACTCACTATACACTGCACAGTAGTGTCCATTACTCACTATACACCGCACAGTAGTGTCCATTACTCACTATACACCGCACAGTAGTGTCCATTACTCACTATACACTGCACAGTAGTGTCCATTACTCACTATACACCGCACAGTAGTGTCCATTACTCACTATACACCGCACAGTAGTGTCCATTACTCACTATACACCGCACAGTAGTGTCCATTACTCACTATACACCGCACAGTAGTGTCCATTACTCACTATACACTGCACAGTAGTGTCCGTTACTCACTATACACCGCACAGTAGTGTCCGTTACTCACTATACACCGCACAGTAGTGTCCGTTATTCAGTATACACTGCACAGTAGTGTCCATTACTCACTATACACCGCACAGTAGTGTCCATTACTCACTATACACCGCACAGTGGTGTCCATTACTCACTATACACCGCACAGTAGTATCCATTACTCACTATAAACTGCACAGTAGTGTCCATTACTCACTATACACTGCACAGTAGTGTCCATTACTCACTATACACCGCACAGTAGTATCCATTACTCACTATACACTGCACAGTAGTGTCCATTACTCACTATACACCGCACAGTAGTGTCCATTACTCACTATACACCGCACAGTAGTGTCCATTACTCACTATACACCGCACAGTAGTGTCCATTACTCACTATACACCGCACAGTAGTGTCCATTATTCACTATACACAGCACAGTAGTGTCCATTACTCACTATACACCGCACAGTAGTGTCCATTACTCACTATACACTGCACAGTAGTATCCATTACTCACTATACACTGCACAGTAGTGTCCATTACTCACTATACACCGCACAGTAGTGTCCGTTATTCAGTATACACTGCACAGTAGTGTCCGTTACTCACTATACACCGCACAGTAGTGTCCGTTATTCAGTATACACTGCACAGTAGTGTCCATTACTCACTATACACCGCACAGTAGTGTCCGTTACTCAGTATACACCGCACAGTAGTGTCCATTATTCACTATACACCGCACAGTAGTATCCGTTACTCACTATACACCGCACAGTAGTGTCCATTACTCACTATACACCGCACAGTAGTGTCCATTACTCACTATACACCACAGAGTAGTGTCCGTTACTCAGTATACACCGCACAGTAGTGTCCATTATTCACTATACACCGCACAGTAGTGTCCGTTACTCACTATACACCGCACAGTAGTATCCATTATTCACTATACACCGCACAGTAGTGTCCATTACTCACTATACACCGCACAGTAGTGTCCGTTGTTCAGTATACACTGCACAGTAGTGTCCGTTACTCACTATACACCGCACAGTAGTGTCCGTTATTCAGTATACACTGCACAGTAGTGTCCATTACTCCCTATACACCGCACAGTAGTGTCCGTTATTCAGTATACACTGCACAGTAGTGTCTGTTACTCACATTACACCGCACAGTATTGTCCGTTATTCAGTATACACCGCACAGTAGTGTCCGTTATTCAGTATACACCGCACAGTAGTGTCCATTACTCACTATACACTGCACAGTAGTGTCCGTTATTCAGTATACACTGCACAGTAGTGTCCATTACTCACTATACACCGCACAGTAGTGTCCATTACTCACTATACACTGCACAGTAGTGTCCGTTATTCAGTATACACTGCACAGTAGTGTCCATTACTCACTATACACCGCACAGTAGTGTCCATTACTCACTATACACCGCACAGTATTGTCCGTTATTCAGTATACACCGCACAGTAGTGTCCATTACTCACTATACACCGCACAGTAGTGTCCATTACTCACTATACACTGCACAGTAGTGTCCGTTATTCAGTATACACTGCACAGTAGTGTCCATTACTCACTATACACCGCACAGTAGTGTCCATTACTCACTATACACCGCACAGTAGTGTCCGTTACTCACATTACACCGCACAGTACTGTCCGTTACTCACATTACACCGCACAGTAGTGTCCGTTATTCAGTATACACCGCACAGTAGTGTCCATTACTCACTATACACCGCACAGTAGTGTCCATTACTCACTATACACTGCACAGTAGTGTCCATTACTCACTATACACCGCACAGTAGTGTCCATTACTCACTATACACCGCACAGTAGTATCCATTACTCACTATACACTGCACAGTAGTGTACATTACTCACTATACACCGCACAGTAGTGTCCATTACTCACTATACACTGCACAGTAGTGTCCATTACTCACTATACACCGCACAGTAGTGTCCATTACTCACTATACACCGCACAGTAGTATCCATTACTCACTATACACTGCACAGTAGTGTCCATTACTCACTATACACCGCACAGTAGTATCCATTATTCACTATACACCGCACAGTAGTGTCCATTACTCACTATACACCGCACAGTAGTGTCCGTTATTCAGTATACACTGCACAATAGTGTACATTACTCACTATACACCGCACGGTAGTGTCCATTACTCACTATACACCGCACGGTAGTGTCCATTACTCACTATACACCGCACGGTAGTGTCCATTATTCACTATACACTGCACAGTAGTGTCCATTACTCACTATACACTGCACAGTAGTGTCCATTACTCACTATACACTGCACAGTAGTATCCATTACTCACTATACACCGCACAGTAGTGTCCATTATTCACTATACACCGCACAGTAGTGTCCATTATTCACCATACACTGCACAGTAGTGTCCATTACTTACTCTACACCGCACAGTAGTGTCCATTACTCACTATACACCACACAGTAGTGTCCGTTACTTAGTATACACCGCACAGTAGTGTCCATTATTCACTATACACCGCACAGTAGTATCCGTTACTCACTATACACCGCACAGTAGTATCCATTATTCACTATACACCGCACAGTATTGTCCATTACTCACTATACACCGCACAGTAGTGTCCATTACTCACTATACACCACACAGTAGTGTCCGTTACTCAGTATACACCGCACAGTAGTGTCCATTATTCACTATACACCGCACAGTAGTGTCCGTTACTCACTATACACCGCACAGTAGTATCCATTATTCACTATACACCGCACAGTAGTGTCCATTACTCACTATACACCGCACAGTAGTGTCCATTACTCACTATACACCGCACAGTAGTGTCCGTTATTCAGTATACACTGCACAGTAGTGTCCATTACTCACTATACACTGCACAGTAGTGTCCGTTATTCAGTATACACTGCACAGTAGTGTCCGATACTCACATTACACCGCACAGTAGTGTCCGTTATTCAGTATACACCGCACAGTAGTGTCCGTTACTCACTATACACTGCACAGTAGTGTCCATTATTCACTATACACTGCACAGTAGTGTCCATTACTCACTATACACTGCACAGTAGTTTCCATTACTCACTATACACCGCACAGTAGTGTCTATTATTCACTATACACCGCACAGTAGTGTCCATTATTCACTATACACTGCACAGTAGTGTCCATTCCTCACTATACACCGCACAGTAGTGTCCATTACTCACTATACACCACACAGTAGTGTCCGTTACTCAGTATACACCGCACAGTAGTGTCCATTATTCACTATACACTGCACAGTAGTATCCGTTACTCACTATACACCGCACAGTAGTATCCATTATTCACTGTACACCGCACAGTAGTGTCCATTAATCACTATACACTGCACAGTAGTGTCCATTACTCACTATACACTGCACAGTAGTGTCCATTACTCACTATACACCGCACAGTAGTATCCATTACTCACTATACACCGCACAGTAGTATCCATTACTCACTATACACCGCACAGTAATGTCCATTACTCACTATACACCGCACAGTAGTGTCCATTACTCACTATACACTGCACAGTAGTATCCATTACTAACTATACACCACACAGTAGTGTCCGTTACTCAGTATACACCGCACAGTAGTGTCCATTATTCACTATACACCGCACAGTAGTGTCCATTACTCACTATACACCGCACAGTAGTGTCCATTACTCACTATACACCACACAGTAGTGTCCATTACTCACTATACACTGCACAGTAGTGTACATTACTCACTATACACTGCACAGTGGTGTCCATTACTCACTATACACCGCACAGTAGTATCCAGTACTCACTATACACTGCACAGTAGTGTCCACTACTCACTATACACTGCACAGTAGTGTCCATTACTCACTATACACCGCACAGTAGTATCCATTACTCACTATACACTGCACAGTAGTGTACATTACTCACTATACACTGCACAGTAGTGTCCATTACTCACTATGCATCACACAGTAGTGTCCATTACTCACTATACACCGCACAGTAGTGTCCATTACTCACTATACACTGCACAGTAGTGTCCATTACTCACTATACACCGCACAGTAGTGTCCATTATTCACTATACACCGCACAGTAGTGTCCATTACTCACTATACACCGCACAGTAGTGTCCATTACTCACTATACACTGCACAGTAGTATCCATTACTCACTATACACTGCACAGTAGTGTCCATTACTCACTATACACCGCACAGTAGTATCCATTATTCACTATACACCGCACAGTAGTGTCCATTACTCACTATACACCGCACAGTAGTGTCCGTTATTCAGTATACACTGCACAGTAGTGTACATTACTCACTATACACCGCACGGTAGTGTCCATTACTCACTATACACCGCACGGTAGTGTCCATTACTCACTATACACCGCACAGTAGTGTCCATTATTCACTATACACTGCACAGTAGTGTCCATTACTCACTATACACTGCACAGTAGTGTCCATTATTCACTATACACTGCACAGTAGTGTCCATTACTCACTATACACTGCACAGTAGTATCCATTACTCACTATACACCGCACAGTAGTGTCCATTATTCACTATACACCGCACAGTAGTGTCCATTATTCACTATACACTGCACAGTAGTGTCCATTACTTACTATACACCGCACAGTAGTTTCCGTTACTCAGTATACACCGCACAGTAGTGTCCATTATTCACTATACACCGCACAGTAGTATCCGTTACTCACTATACACCGCACAGTAGTATCCATTATTCACTATACACCGCACAGTAGTGTCCATTACTCACTATAGACCGCACAGTAGTGTCCGTTACTCAGTATACACCGCACAGTAGTGTCCATTATTCACTATACACCGCACAGTAGTGTCCGTTACTCACTATACACCGCACAGTAGTATCCATTCACTATACACCGCACAGTAGTATCCATTATTCACTATACACCGCACAGTAGTGTCCATTACTCACTATACACCGCACAGTAGTGTCCGTTATTCAGTATACACTGGACAGTAGTGTCCGTTACTCACTATACACCGCACAGTAGTGTCCGTTATTCAGTATACACTGCACAGTAGTGTCCATTACTCACTATACACCGCACAGTAGTGTCCGTTATTCAGTATACACTGCACAGTAGTGTCCGTTACTCACATTACACCGCACAGTAGTGTCCGTTATTCAGTATACACCGCACAGTAGTGTCCGTTATTCAGTATACACCGCACAGTAGTGTCCATTACTCACTATACACTGCACAGTAGTGTCCGTTATTCAGTATACACTGCACAGTAGTGTCCATTACTCACTATACACCGCACAGTAGTGTCCGTTATTCAGTATACACTGCACAGTAGTGTCCGTTACTCACATTACACCGCACAGTAGTGTCCGTTATTCAGTATACACCGCACAGTAGTGTCCGTTATTCAGTATACACCGCACAGTAGTGTCCATTACTCACTATACACTGCACAGTAGTGTCCGTTACTCACATTACACCGCACAGTAGTGTCCATTACTCACTATACACTGCACAGTAGTGTCCGTTATTCAGTATACACTGCACAGTAGTGTCCATTACTCACTATACACCGCACAGTAGTGTCCATTACTCACTATACACCGCACAGTAGTATCCATTACTCACTATACACTGCACAGTAGTGTCCATTACTCACTATACACCGCACAGTAGTGTCCATTACTCACTATACACTGCACAGTAGTGTCCATTACTCACTATACACTGCACAGTAGTGTCCATTACTCACTATACACCGCACAGTAGTATCCATTACTCACTATACACTGCACAGTAGTGTCCATTACTCACTATACACCGCACAGTAGTGTCCATTACTCACTATACACCGCACAGTAGTGTCCATTACTCACTATACACTGCACAGTAGTGTCCATTACTCACTATACACCGCACAGTAGTGTCCATTACTCACTATACACCGCACAGTAGTGTCCATTACTCACTATACACCGCACAGTAGTGTCCATTACTCACTATACACCGCACAGTAGTGTCCATTACTCACTATACACTGCACAGTAGTGTCCGTTACTCACTATACACCGCACAGTAGTGTCCGTTACTCACTATACACCGCACAGTAGTGTCCGTTATTCAGTATACACTGCACAGTAGTGTCCATTACTCACTATACACCGCACAGTAGTGTCCATTACTCACTATACACCGCACAGTGGTGTCCATTACTCACTATACACCGCACAGTAGTATCCATTACTCACTATAAACTGCACAGTAGTGTCCATTACTCACTATACACTGCACAGTAGTGTCCATTACTCACTATACACCGCACAGTAGTATCCATTACTCACTATACACTGCACAGTAGTGTCCATTACTCACTATACACCGCACAGTAGTGTCCATTACTCACTATACACCGCACAGTAGTGTCCATTACTCACTATACACCGCACAGTAGTGTCCATTACTCACTATACACCGCACAGTAGTGTCCATTATTCACTATACACAGCACAGTAGTGTCCATTACTCACTATACACCGCACAGTAGTGTCCATTACTCACTATACACTGCACAGTAGTATCCATTACTCACTATACACTGCACAGTAGTGTCCATTACTCACTATACACCGCACAGTAGTGTCCGTTATTCAGTATACACTGCACAGTAGTGTCCGTTACTCACTATACACCGCACAGTAGTGTCCGTTATTCAGTATACACTGCACAGTAGTGTCCATTACTCACTATACACCGCACAGTAGTGTCCGTTACTCAGTATACACCGCACAGTAGTGTCCATTATTCACTATACACCGCACAGTAGTATCCGTTACTCACTATACACCGCACAGTAGTGTCCATTACTCACTATACACCGCACAGTAGTGTCCATTACTCACTATACACCACAGAGTAGTGTCCGTTACTCAGTATACACCGCACAGTAGTGTCCATTATTCACTATACACCGCACAGTAGTGTCCGTTACTCACTATACACCGCACAGTAGTATCCATTATTCACTATACACCGCACAGTAGTGTCCATTACTCACTATACACCGCACAGTAGTGTCCGTTGTTCAGTATACACTGCACAGTAGTGTCCGTTACTCACTATACACCGCACAGTAGTGTCCGTTATTCAGTATACACTGCACAGTAGTGTCCATTACTCCCTATACACCGCACAGTAGTGTCCGTTATTCAGTATACACTGCACAGTAGTGTCTGTTACTCACATTACACCGCACAGTATTGTCCGTTATTCAGTATACACCGCACAGTAGTGTCCGTTATTCAGTATACACCGCACAGTAGTGTCCATTACTCACTATACACTGCACAGTAGTGTCCGTTATTCAGTATACACTGCACAGTAGTGTCCATTACTCACTATACACCGCACAGTAGTGTCCATTACTCACTATACACTGCACAGTAGTGTCCGTTATTCAGTATACACTGCACAGTAGTGTCCATTACTCACTATACACCGCACAGTAGTGTCCATTACTCACTATACACCGCACAGTATTGTCCGTTATTCAGTATACACCGCACAGTAGTGTCCATTACTCACTATACACCGCACAGTAGTGTCCATTACTCACTATACACTGCACAGTAGTGTCCGTTATTCAGTATACACTGCACAGTAGTGTCCATTACTCACTATACACCGCACAGTAGTGTCCATTACTCACTATACACCGCACAGTAGTGTCCGTTACTCACATTACACCGCACAGTACTGTCCGTTACTCACATTACACCGCACAGTAGTGTCCGTTATTCAGTATACACCGCACAGTAGTGTCCATTACTCACTATACACCGCACAGTAGTGTCCATTACTCACTATACACTGCACAGTAGTGTCCATTACTCACTATACACCGCACAGTAGTGTCCATTACTCACTATACACCGCACAGTAGTATCCATTACTCACTATACACTGCACAGTAGTGTACATTACTCACTATACACCGCACAGTAGTGTCCATTACTCACTATACACTGCACAGTAGTGTCCATTACTCACTATACACCGCACAGTAGTGTCCATTACTCACTATACACCGCACAGTAGTATCCATTACTCACTATACACTGCACAGTAGTGTCCATTACTCACTATACACCGCACAGTAGTATCCATTATTCACTATACACCGCACAGTAGTGTCCATTACTCACTATACACCGCACAGTAGTGTCCGTTATTCAGTATACACTGCACAATAGTGTACATTACTCACTATACACCGCACGGTAGTGTCCATTACTCACTATACACCGCACGGTAGTGTCCATTACTCACTATACACCGCACGGTAGTGTCCATTATTCACTATACACTGCACAGTAGTGTCCATTACTCACTATACACTGCACAGTAGTGTCCATTACTCACTATACACTGCACAGTAGTATCCATTACTCACTATACACCGCACAGTAGTGTCCATTATTCACTATACACCGCACAGTAGTGTCCATTATTCACCATACACTGCACAGTAGTGTCCATTACTTACTCTACACCGCACAGTAGTGTCCATTACTCACTATACACCACACAGTAGTGTCCGTTACTTAGTATACACCGCACAGTAGTGTCCATTATTCACTATACACCGCACAGTAGTATCCGTTACTCACTATACACCGCACAGTAGTATCCATTATTCACTATACACCGCACAGTATTGTCCATTACTCACTATACACCGCACAGTAGTGTCCATTACTCACTATACACCACACAGTAGTGTCCGTTACTCAGTATACACCGCACAGTAGTGTCCATTATTCACTATACACCGCACAGTAGTGTCCGTTACTCACTATACACCGCACAGTAGTATCCATTATTCACTATACACCGCACAGTAGTGTCCATTACTCACTATACACCGCACAGTAGTGTCCATTACTCACTATACACCGCACAGTAGTGTCCGTTATTCAGTATACACTGCACAGTAGTGTCCATTACTCACTATACACTGCACAGTAGTGTCCGTTATTCAGTATACACTGCACAGTAGTGTCCGATACTCACATTACACCGCACAGTAGTGTCCGTTATTCAGTATACACCGCACAGTAGTGTCCGTTACTCACTATACACTGCACAGTAGTGTCCATTATTCACTATACACTGCACAGTAGTGTCCATTACTCACTATACACTGCACAGTAGTTTCCATTACTCACTATACACCGCACAGTAGTGTCTATTATTCACTATACACCGCACAGTAGTGTCCATTATTCACTATACACTGCACAGTAGTGTCCATTCCTCACTATACACCGCACAGTAGTGTCCATTACTCACTATACACCACACAGTAGTGTCCGTTACTCAGTATACACCGCACAGTAGTGTCCATTATTCACTATACACTGCACAGTAGTATCCGTTACTCACTATACACCGCACAGTAGTATCCATTATTCACTGTACACCGCACAGTAGTGTCCATTAATCACTATACACTGCACAGTAGTGTCCATTACTCACTATACACTGCACAGTAGTGTCCATTACTCACTATACACCGCACAGTAGTATCCATTACTCACTATACACCGCACAGTAGTATCCATTACTCACTATACACCGCACAGTAATGTCCATTACTCACTATACACCGCACAGTAGTGTCCATTACTCACTATACACTGCACAGTAGTATCCATTACTAACTATACACCACACAGTAGTGTCCGTTACTCAGTATACACCGCACAGTAGTGTCCATTATTCACTATACACCGCACAGTAGTGTCCATTACTCACTATACACTGCACAGTAGTGTACGTTATTCAGTATACACTGCACAGTAGTGTCCATTATTCACTATACACCGCACAGTAGTATCCGTTACTCACTATACACCGCACAGTAGTGTCCATTATTCACTATACACCGCACAGTAGTGTCCATTACTCACTATACACCGCACAGTAGTGTCCATTACTCACTATACACCGCACAATAGTGTCCGTTACTCAGTATACACCGCACAGTAGTGTCCATTATTCACTATACACCGCACAGTAGTGTCCGTTACTCACTATACACCGCACAGTAGTATCCATTATTCACTATACACCGCACAGTAGTGTCCATTACTCACTATACACTGCACAGTAGTGTCCATTATTCACTATACACCGCACAGTAGTGTCCATTACTTACTATACACCGCACAGTAGTGTCCATTACTCACTATACACCACACAGTAGTGTCCGTTACTCAGTATACACCGCACAGTAGTGTTTATTATTCACTATACACCGCACTGTAGTATCCGTTACTCACTATACACCGCACAGTAGTATCCATTATTCACTATACACCGCACAGTAGTGTCCGTTACTCACTATACACGCACAGTAGTGTCCATTACTCACTATACACCGCACAGTAGTGTCCATTACTCACTATACACTGCACAGTAGTGTCCGTTACTCACTATACACCGCACAGTAGTGTACGTTATTCAGTATACACTGCACAGTAGTGTCCATTACTCACTATACACCGCACAGTAGTGTCCGTTATTCAGTATACACTGCACAGTAGTGTCCGTTACTCACATTACACCGCACAGTAGTGTCCGTTATTCAGTATACACCGCACAGTAGTGTCCGTTATTCAGTATACACCGCACAGTAGTGTCCATTACTCACTATACACTGCGCAGTAGTGTCCGTTACCCACATTACACCGCACAGTAGTGTCCATTACTCACTATACACTGCACAGTAGTGTCCGTTATTCAGTATACACTGCACAGTAGTGTCCATTACTCACTATACACCGCACAGTAGTGTCCATTACTCACTATACTCCGCACAGTAGTATCCATTACTCACTATACACTGCACAGTAGTGTCCATTACTCACTATACACTGCACAGTAGTGTCCATTACTCACTATACACCACACAGTAGTGTCCATTACTCACTATACACTGCACAGTAGTGTCCATTACTCACTATACACTGCACAGTAGTATCCATTACTCACTATACACTGCACAGTAGTGTCCATTACTCACTATACACCGCACAGTAGTGTCCATTACTCACTATACACTGCACAGTAGTGTCCATTACTCACTATACACCGCACAGTAGTGTCCATTACTCACTATACACTGCACAGTAGTGTCCATTACTCACTATACACCGCACAGTAGTGTCCATTACTCACTATACACTGCACAGTAGTGTCCATTACTCACTATACACCGCACAGTAGTGTCCGTTACTCAGTATACACCGCACAGTAGTGTCCATTATTCACTATACACCGCACAGTAGTGTCCGTTACTCACTATACACCGCACAGTAGTATCCGTTATTCACTATACACCGCACAGTAGTGTCCATTACTCACTATACACCGCACAGTAGTGTCCATTACTCACTATACACCGCACAGTAGTGTCCGTTATTCAGTATACACTGCACAGTAGTGTCCGTTACTCACTATACACTGCACAGTAGTGTCCGTTATTCAGTATACACTGCACAGTAGTGTCCATTACTCACTATACACCCCACAGTAGTGTCCGTTATTCAGTATACACTGCACAGTAGTGTCCGTTACTCACATTACACCGCACAGTAGTGTCCGTTATTCAGTATACACCGCACAGTAGTGTCCGTTACTCACTATACACCGCACAGTAGTGTCCGTTACTCACATTACACCGCACAGTAGTGTCCATTACTCACTATACACTGCACAGTAGTGTCCATTTTTCAGTTTACACTGCACAGTAGTGTCCATTACTCACTATACACCGCACAGTAGTGTCCATTACTCACTATACACCGCACAGTAGTATCCATTACTCACTATACACTGCACAGTAGTGTCCATTACTCACTATACACCGCACAGTAGTGTCCATTACTCACTATACACTGCACAGTAGTGTCCATTACTCACTATACACTGCACAGTAGTGTCCATTACTCACAATACACCGCACAGTAGTATCCATTACTCACTATACACTGCACAGTAGTATCCATTATTCACTATACACCGCACAGTAGTATCCATTATTCACTATACACTGCACAGTAGTGTCCATTACTCACTATACACTGCACAGTAGTGTCCATTATTCACTATACACCGCACTGTAGTATCCGTTACTCACTATACACCGCACAGTAGTATCAATTATTCACTATACACCGCACAGTAGTGTCCGTTACTCACTATACACCGCACAGTAGTGTCCATTACTCACTATACACTGCACAGTAATGTCCGTTACTCACTATACACCGCACAGTAGTGTACGTTATTCAGTATACACTGCACAGTAGTGTCCATTACTCACTATAAACCGCACAGTAGTGTCCGTTATTCAGTATACACTGCACAGTAGTGTCCGTTACTCACATTACACCGCACAGTAGTGTCCGTTATTCAGTATACACCGCACAGTAGTGTCCGTTATTCAGTATACACCGCACAGTAGTGTCCATTATTCACTATACACTGCGCAGTAGTGTCCGTTACGCACATTACACCGCACAGTAGTGTCCATTACTCACTATACACTGCACAGTAGTGTCCGTTATTCAGTATACACTGCACAGTAGTGTCCATTACTCACTATACACCGCACAGTAGTGTCCATTACTCACTATACACCGCACAGTAGTATCCATTACTCACTATACACTGCACAGTAGTGTCCATTACTCACTATACACCGCACAGTAGTGTCCATTACTCACTATACACTGCACAGTAGTGTCCATTACTCACTATACACTGCACAGTAGTGTCCATTACTCACTATACACCGCACAGTAGTGTCCGTTATTCAGTATACACTGCACAGTAGTGTCCGTTACTCACATTACACCGCACAGTAGTGTCCGTTACTCACATTACACCGCACAGTAGTGTCCGTTATTCAGTATACACCGCACAGTAGTGTCCGTTATTCAGTATACACCGCACAGTAGTGTCCATTACTCACTATACACTGCGCAGTAGTGTCCGTTACTCACATTACACTGCACAGTAGTGTCCATTACTCACTATACACTGCACAGTAGTGTCCGTTATTCAGTATACACTGCACAGTAGTGTCCATTACTCACTATACACCGCACAGTAGTGTCCATTACTCACTATACACCGCACAGTAGTATCCATTACTCACTATACACTGCACAGTAGTGTCCATTACTCACTATACACCGCACAGTAGTGTCCATTACTCACTATACACTGCACAGTAGTGTCCATTACTCACTATACACTGCACAGTAGTGTCCATTACTCACTATACACCGCACAGTAGTATCCATTACTCACTATACACTGCACAGTAGTGTCCATTACTCACTATACACCGCACAGTAGTGTCCATTACTCACTATATACTGCACAGTAGTGTCCATTACTCACTATACACCGCACAGTAGTGTCCATTACTCACTATACACCGCACAGTAGTGTCCATTACTCACTATACACTGCACAGTAGTGTCCATTACTCACTATACACCGCACAGTAGTGTCCGTTACTCACTATACACTGCACAGTAGTATCCATTACTCACTATACACCGCACAGTAGTGTCCGTTACTCACTATACACCGCACAGTAGTGTCCATTACTCACTATACACCGCACAGTAGTGTCCGTTATTCACTATACACTGCACAGTAGTGTCCATTACTCACTATACACTGCACAGTAGTGTCCATTACTCACTATACACTGCACAGTAGTGTACATTACTCACTATACACTGCACAGTAGTTTCCGTTATTCACTATACACCGCACGGTAGTGTCCATTATTCACTTTACACCGCACAGTAGTATCCATTACTCACTATACACTGCACATTAGTGTCCGTTATTCACTATACACCGCACGGTAGTGTCCATTACTCACTATACACTGCACGGTAGTGTCCATTATTCACTATACACTGCACAGTAGTATCCATTACTCACTATACACTGCACAGTAGTGTCCATTATTCACTATACACTGCACAGTAGTATCCATTACTCACTATACACTGCACAGTAGTGTCCATTATTCACTATACACTGCACAGTAGTATCCATTACTCACTATACACTGCACAGTAGTGTCCGTTATTCACTATACACTGCACAGTAGTGTCCGTTATTCACTATACACCGCACGGTAGTGTCCATTACTCACTATACACTGCACAGTAGTATCCATTACTCACTATACACTGCACAGTAGTGTCCGTTATTCACTATACACCGCACGGTAGTGTCCATTACTCACTATACACTGCACGGTAGTGTCCATTATTCACTATACACTGCACAGTAGTATCCATTACTCACTATACACTGCACAGTAGTGTCCATTATTCACTATACACTGCACAGTAGTATCAATTACTCACTATACACTGCACAGTAGTGTCCGTTATTCACTATACACCGCACGGTAGTGTCCATTACTCACTATACACTGCACAGTAGTGTCCATTATTCACTATACACTGCACAGTAGTATCCATTACTCACTATACACTGCACAGTAGTGTCCATTATTCACTATACACTGCACAGTAGTGTCCATTACTCACTATACACTGCACAGTAGTGTCCATTACTCACTATACACCGCACAGTAGTGTCCATTACTCACTATACACTGCACAGTAGTGTCCATTACTCACTATACACCGCACAGTAGTGTCCATTACTCACTATACACCGCACAGTAGTGTCCATTACTCACTATACACTGCACAGTAGTGTCCATTATTCACTATACACTGCACAGTAGTGTACGTTATTCAGTATACACTGCACAGTAGTATCCATTACTCACTATACACCGCACAGTAGTGTCCGTTATTCAGTATACACTGCACAGTAGTGTCCGTTATTCACTATACACTGCACAGTAGTGTCCGTTATTCACTATACACCGCACGGTAGTGTCCATTATTCACTATACACTGCACAGTAGTAGTGCCCCTTACACATTATGCCCACACAGTAGTGCCCCTTATATATTATGCCCATGGTAGTAGTGTGTGCCCCTTACAAGTTATGCCCACGGTAGTAGTGCCCCTTACACATTATGCCCATGGTAATAATGCCCCTTACCATAGGGCAAATAAAGTGATCTGGGACGAATTCCCAATCACTTCTACTTGTGGCATTGACCCGCTGCCTGCGTAACATGCCCCACAGGCCAGAGGCCTGATTGCACCCCACGGGCCTAATGTCCGACACCTTTCTTCTACTGCTGGCCCATCCTGACCACCGGCGCCAGCTTCTGGCCTCTGCTGTTGCCGCCGCAGCTCTTCAGTCTTCACGTCAGATGCGACCAGTGGATGGAGCTACAGTTGTGTCTGATTGGGCGACAGCCCGCGAGACGTCATTGGCTTGCCACCGGTGACCCAAGTTTAAATACCACCCTGCTGCCCATTGGCCACTGATCAGTGAGACGCAATTGGCTCGTGGTTGGTGCCATATTTAAACTGGTGCAGTATTCTCTGCAAATGGAATGCAAGGCGGCGGCTGGTTTCGCACACAGGCATCCTCCACTCTGTATGGCGTCACTGACCGCATCATCCTAGTTACGGTCCTGCTCGAGGCATTGCATCATATCAAAAGGGTAACTATTTTCAGAATGCAAGCAAAATTCTTTGTACGTTGTAACTATGTAACAGTGAGTTGTGTTTCTCAAAGCTCTCTTTCTGTAAAGAAGCGTAAAGGTTATTAAATACAATAAGTGCTGATACCAGGGAGTACAGCTAATAGGGAAAGAGATCAGGATATTTTTTTACAATATCAGAAATAATCAGCCATCTGGATGCAACTTACTAAATGGAAAGGGTTTTATACATTTTTGGACTTACACCTATTCTTTTGTCTTATGTTGGATTCACCTGGTTCCGTCACCTTGTACCGAACTTCAAGTTGGTTGCAGCTCTAGATATTGAAGACATTTGCTAAAATCCTGCAAGAGTACAGTTATTACAAAGCACAAAAACAATATTCTTTAAAATGAAATGATCGCTGACTTTCTAGTTATCAATAAATTCTGTAATCTAGGGGGACATTTACTAAGCAGTGATAAGAGTGGAGAAGTGAGCCAGTGGAGAAGTTGCCCCATCAACCAATCAGCAGCTCTGTATCATTTTATAGTATGCAAATTATAGATGTTACTTCAGTGCCGATTGATTACCATGGGCAACTTCTTCACTTGCTCACTTCTCCACTCTTATCACTGGTTAGTAAATGTCCCCCCAAGTTCTCGAAACAATTTACAAATGGTTATTACTGGTCCAAATCCTCACCTGGTTCCTGCCAATCTGGTACAGTTTTTCATGACTTCACGTTTGCATTTATCTAACCCAGAAAAATGTGATGGTAGGCCTAAATGTGTAGACGATTCATCAACCAGTGTGGAATACAGTTTGAACTTTTATGTGGGATCTTTGCTCAGCCAGGCCAGGAGTAGAATATATTATATCATGGTTGTCCAATCAGGCATTGGCCTGTGCATAACTTTACGGGAGGGTTCCAATCCCATTGCAAGTGACTATTCTTGTTATTTGCCCATGTCAGAGGCGTAACTAGGGTTTTTGGAGCCCAGGGCAAGATCAATAATGGCGCCCCCCCCCCCCCCCCCCCAAAAAAAAAAAATAATAATATTTTTTTCTTAATAAAAATAATAAATTAATAAAATGATAATAAAAAAAAAAAATACAAAAGGAAAGTATGTGCAGACGCCACCGGTGTCACTGCATATAAAGATGTCAGTATGTGTATGTAGGTGCAGTGGTCGAAGTTGAATTTTTGAAGGTGGAATGAAAGAGTGCAGATAGCAATTATGCGCGCGCCGAAGGCGCGCGCGCTCCGGAAAAGGGGCGTGGTCACTCAAAAGGGGCGTGTCCTTCAGTGTAGTAGGACCCCTTATACTATCTAGTACTGGTGCCCCTTTCACATTATAGCACACGGTATGAGCCGAAATTCACATTATAGCACACAGTATGAGCCGAAATTCACATTGCCCCACACGGCATGAGCCGAAATTCACATTATAGCACACAGTATGAGCCGAAATTCACATTACCCCACATGGTATGAGCCAAAATTCACATTATAGCACACGGTATGAGCCGAAATTCACATTATAGCACACGGTATGAGCCAAAATTCACATTACTCCACATGGTATGAGCCAAAATTCACATTTCCCCACATGGTATGAGCAGAAATTCACATTACAGCACACGGTATGAGCCGAAATTCACATTACAGCACACGGAATGAGCCAAAATTCACATTACCCCACATAGTATGAGCCGAAATTCACATTATAGCACACGGTATTAGCCAAAATTCACGTTACAGCACATGATATGAGCCAAAATTCCCATTATAGAGTTAGGGGATCCTACCCCCAGAATTAACATGGCCTGCGGGGCACTATGATGAGGGGAGCCCACCCCCTTAATAGACTAATTGCAGAGTTTAGCAGCGGAAGGGCTGCAGCGGTTTCTCACCCCAAGCTGCGGCGCTTCTGCCACCTCCGACACTCCACATCTTCGGCACCACCCGGGATGCAGAGCACCGCACCGGGTATGCACCCTTTTCAGTGTGGCCTGCTGCGCTCCGAAGGGGTTCTTGTTTCATGCTGCAGGATCCCGATGTGCGCCTTCCTCCCCGCTGTTACTGTCACGGTAAGCATTAGTATCGTTTACCGCAGAGGCCATTTTCTGAGGCATATGTGTTAAACCTCAGGAACTGAGATGCCCTTCTCACCATACAGCTGTGTGGCCGAGCCGGGCGGGGGGACAGCCAGCAGCAGCATGCCGGATATCAGCAGCAGAGGGTGCGGGCTGTACATACTTGAGGCAGCTGGATATTCAACAGTGCTGAAAGCCTCCGGAGCCCGCACCCCCGGAGCTGCAGTACACCGGCAAAGGACACCCATCCCCCGAACCCTGCGTAGCCCAAAGCCGGAGATCAGCAGCATGTTGAACGCGGAAGCAGAAGCTGCTTATTGCCGGTCAGCATGCTGCTGATCTCCGGCTTTGGGCTCCGCATGTGCATTACAGCCCCCACCCTCGGCTGCTGATATCCGGCATGCTGCCCCTGCTGCTGGCTTTCCACCCGCCCGGCTCGCCCACCCAGCTGGATGGTGAGTGAGAAGGGCATCTCAGTGCCCGTGGTTTAATACATATCTCTCTTCGGTAAATGGCCATTAGTACATCCCACACACACTGATTACACACACACAGACTGGCCACCCCCAAATCCTACACACACCCACTCAGACTACACACACACACATTCTCATACTTTCCTCTCCCCCACACACACACTGGACTGCAAAAATTTACACACACTGACACTGTTCCACACACACAATTAACACACACTCACACTGTCCCACACACACAATTAACACACACGCACACTGTCCCACACACCAGTGGCGTGCGGTGAGGTCAGTGGCGTGCGGTGAGGCACTACAGCCATAATGTCTGCCGAATCCTGTCGATGAACCCTACCGCCACCGAGCCAATGCCCGCCACTGCCTCTGAGCCGATGCCCGCTGCCACCACCAATGGCTTACAAACTCGCCCACCATCAACTGACCCAGCCCTCCGCCACTAATTTGCAACTCAGTCCAAAGTCGCCAATGCCCGCTGCATGCCTGCTCATCATACTTATGATATATTGTACATTTTTATAGAAAAAAATAATAATCAGTGTTTGGGACTGGGAAGGGAGTGGGAGGAGGACATGAATGCAATTTTGTTGTCCAGGGTTTCCATTAACTTAATGGAGAAGGGTCTGAATGGGTTAAAAATGTAAAAAAAAACTGCATGAGGTCCCCCTCCTAAGTATAACCAGCCTCGGGCCCTTTGAGCCGGTCCTGGTTGTTTAAATACTGGGGAAAAATTGGACAGGGGTTCCCCGTATTTAGACAACCAGCATCGGGCTCTTAGTCCGGTCCTGGTTCCAAAAATACGGGGGACAAAAGATGTAGGGGTTCCCCCGTATTTTTAAAACCAGCACCGGGCTCCACTAGCCAGGGACATAATGCCACAGCCGGGGGACACATTTATGTAGGTCCCTGCGGCCGTGGCATTACCCCCCCAACTAGTCACCACTGGCCGGGGTTCCCTGGAGGAGTGGGGACCCCTTAAATCAAGGGGTCACCCCCCCTCCAGGCACCCAAGGGCCAGGGGTGAAGCCCGAGGCTGTCCCCCCCCATCCGTGGGCTGTGGATGGGAGGCTGATAGCCATGCAAGTAAAAAAAGAATATTGTTTTTTTGTTGTGGAACTACAAGGCCCAGAAAGCCTCCCCCGCTTGCTGGTACTTGGAGAACCTCAAGTACCAACATGCAGGGAAATAACGGTCCCGCCGGTACCTGTAGTTCTACAACAGAAAAAATACCCAAATAAAAACACAACTCACACACCGTGACAGTAAAAATTTATTAAAGCACACTGACACACTCACACATACTTATCTATATCCTACGCCGGTCACGTCCACTTGTCCAGTAGAATCCAATAGGGGTAGCTGTAAAAATGAGAGACAGATTACTTACCTACATCCCACGCCGGTCACGTCCACTTGTCCAGTAGAATCCAGTAGGGGAATCTGTAAAAATTAGAGACAGATTACTTACCTACATCCCACGCCGGTCACGTCCACTTGTCCAGTAGAATCCAGTAGGGGAATCTGTAAAAATGAGAGACAGATTACTTACCTACATCCCACGCCGGTCACGTCCACTTGTCCAGTAGAATCCAGTAGGGGAATCTGTAAAAATGAGAGACAGATTACTTACCTACATCCCACGCCGGTCACGTCCACTTGTCCAGTAGAATCCAATAGGGGCACCTGTAAAAATGAGAGACAGATTACTTACCTACATCCCACGCCGGTCACGTCCACTTGTCCAGTAGAATCCAATAGGGGCACCTGTAAAAATGAGAGACAGATTACTTACCTACATCCCACGCCGGTCACGTCCACTTGTCCAGTAGAATCCAATAGGGGCACCTGTAAAAATGAGAGACAGATTACTTACCTACATCCCACGCCGGTCACGTCCACTTGTCCAGTAGAATCCAGTAGGGGAATCTGTAAAAATGAAAGACAGATTACTTACCTACATCCCACGCCGGTCACGTCCACTTGTCCAGTAGAATCCAATAGGGGCACCTGTAAAAATGAGAGACAGATTACTTACCTACATCCCACGCTGGTCACGTCCACTTGTCCAGTAGAATCCAATAGGGGAATCTGTAAAAATGAGAGACAGATTACTTACCTACATCCCACGCCGGTCACGTCCACTTGTCCAGTAGAATCCAGTAGGGGAATCTGTAAAAATGAAAGACAGATTACTTACCTACATCCCACGCGGGTCACGTCCACTTGTCCAGTAGAATCCAGTAGGGGAATCTGTAAAAATGAAAGACAGATTACTTACCTACATCCCACGCCGGTCACGTCCACTTGTCCAGTAGAATCCAGTAGGGGAATCTGTAAAAATGAAAGACAGATTACTTACCTACATCCCACGCGGGTCACGTCCACTTGTCCAGTAGAATCCAATAGCGTTACCTGTAAAAATGAGAGACAGATTACTTACCTACATCCCACGCCGGTCACGTCCACTTGTCCAGTAGAATCCAGTAGGGGAATCTGTAAAAATGAAAGACAGATTACTTACCTACATCCCACGCGGGTCACGTCCACTTGTCCAGTAGAATCCAATAGCGTTACCTGTAAAAATGAGAGACAGATTACTTACCTACATCCCACGCCGGTCACGTCCACTTGTCCAGTAGAATCCAATAGGGGCACCTGTAAAAATGAGAGACAGATTACTTACCTACATCCCACGCCGGTCACGTCCACTTGTCCAGTAGAATCCAGTAGGGGAATCTGTAAAAATGAGAGACAGATTACTTACCTACATCCCACGCCGATCACGTCCACTTGTCCAGTAGAATCCATTAGGGGTACCTGTAAAAATGAGAGACAGATTACTTACCTACATCCCACGCGGGTCACGTCCACTTGTCCAGTAGAATCCAATAGCGTTACCTGTAAAAATGAGAGACAGATTACTTACCTACATCCCACGCCGGTCACGTCCACTTGTCCAGTAGAATCCAATAGGGGCACCTGTAAAAATTAAAATGATACTTACAAACTGCAATCCACAGGAGGAGAGAGAGAGAGAGAGAGAGAGAGAGAAGGGAGGGGGGGGGGAGAGACTAACCTGCTGCTGGGGAGACCGGCACACACTGCAGGGCCACGACGGGAGGACGGAGCCGGCGGAGGAGGGGGAGAGCCGCACACCGCCTCTCCTGTCAGCGGCAGCGGAGGAGGATGGGGCGCACACTACAGACGCCAATAACCGCCGGGACAATTAACACACACACACAATTAACACACACGCACGCACACTGTCCCACACACACAAATAACACACACGCACACTGTCCCACACACAATTAACAAACACGCACTGTCCCACACACACACACAACACACTCACACTGTCCCACACACACACACACAATTAACACACACACACACTGTCACACACACACACACACACACACACACACACACACACACACAATTAACACACACACACTGTCACACACACACACACACACACACACACACAATTAACACACACACACTGTCCCACACACACACACACACACACACACACACAATTAACAAACACGCACTGTCCCACACACACAATTAACACACTCACACTGTCCCACACACACACACACACACAATTTACACACACACACTGTCACACACACACAATTAACACACGCACACTGTCCGACACACACACACACACACACAAAAAATGTCCCGCACGCCCCCCCCCCCCCCGAGGTCGCGCACGCGCATGCGCGCACCTCCGCGGTCGCGATCGCGCACGCGATCGCGTACACACAGTCACTTTGCAGGGGGGAGTAGGGGGAGGCTCCTGGCTGCCGCTGCCTGTCTATTGTGACAGGCACAGCAGCCGGGGAGACAGGGAAAGCGCCGCGGGTAGCGCCGGCGGAATCCCTGAAGCATGGGGCGAGTGGGCCGTGCAGGTGCCGGTGGCGCCCCCCTCTGTTGGGGCTGCCATGGCGCCCAGGGCACGTGCCCTGCTCGCCACGTGCTAGATACGCCTCTGGTCCATGTTTAAAAAAATCTTTGATGAACCCGGCAGAACAACATCTGCAGCAGAGATCTTGCTACTCCGTGCACATAGCAAAACATACATACAACCTGTAACTAGTACAGACTATCAATACCCAGTGTGGGATATGTCAAATAAAATGTATTATAGATATCGTGATGATATGGGGTCAGGGCCGTCTTTTCGTATGGGCTCAGTGGGCACTTGCCCAAGGGCCCCAGGAGTATAAGGGCCCTAGGCTGATAGCTGAGGGTCCCCTCTTTCCAGGGGTACCAGATTTTTGAAAATCGGGCCAGGGAAACCAGAGATATATGACTTCAAAGCAGTGGTCCCCATCCAAGCCTGTTAATTGCTCTTCCCAGCCCAATATCTCGGATTCTGTTTGGCTTTTAGTTTTTGTGAAGGTATACTCCAAAAGCTGGGACGCTCCCCTTTTGGTGAATACTGGCAGCTTGTCTCTACTATGCCCAGAACCAGAGATATCAGCCTTCCGGCAGCTGGTCCCTGGTCCAGCTCCACACGCCTGGTATGCAGTTTTATATTTTCGTTGGTGGATTACTCTGGCTCCTGAGCTCTGATCCCCAAGTCCTCAATACCTCCTGAAAGATGAGACTCTTTAGTGTTTTTATCCCATTCAAAGCTAAGAAATCTATCTCCAGGAACTGGAGATATCTGCAGTCAAGCAAGCTGCCCTCCCACCAGAAAATGGTGAATATTAAACCCACTCCACTATCCACCCCTCCCCTGCATATTAAAAAACCCCTACCACCCTGGAAGTCATGTACCAGGGCCCCCTTCATTCAGCCCAATGCACCTTATACAGTTTAGTGTTCCCTCCACTGCATCTGTACAGTAAGGAGTAATTAGCAGAAATTACTGCTCCAGGTCCTACATGCTGAGCTGAAGATAGAACATCCACTACCGCCCGCGGGACATCAAAGCTGCCGCTGATTGCACCCCCAACCACTACCGCTGGCGGATAGGTAGGGGCCCCAGTGCATTGTTGAGCCCAGGGGCCCACACTGCTGTTAAGACGGCCCTGTATGGGGTAACACTAGCGCACACAGGGGGGGGTTTCTGAGTACCCAAAAAAAACCCTGACGGACCAAATGTATATATTTTTTACCTTGGCAGGGTCCAGCAGCCAGCGATTGGAGCCCCGCCCCCTCACGGCTATATGCCACGATTCATGGGTCGGTGGTGAGTGATGGAGCCAACATGACCTTTCTCATTAGAAGGGTGTCATATTAGCTCCGCCCCCTCTCCCAGCGAGCCGCAAATTGTGGCAAACAGCGATGGGGAGGAGCCTAACGATGAATGTTCCCCTGGTCCTTCCCGACCCCCAGCACTGCCAGTAGCCAGTGATCTGCAGCACAGTAACCTTAGGTGTCGAGGTGTTTGTGTATATATTGTTTGTGTGTATGTCTTCTATGTGTGTGTATATTTTCTATCTGTGTGTATACTTATGTGTGTATGTGTTCAGTGTTTGTGTATAATTGTGTATTTCCTGTGTGTGTGTGTGTGTGTGTGTGTGTGTGTGTGTGTGTGTGTGTGTATGTATGTGTTCTATGTACAGTATATGTTCTCTGTGTGTGTATAACTATGTTTTCTATGGCTACGTGTGTATGTTTTATGTGTGTGTGTGTGTGTGTATATATATATATATATATATATATATATATACTATAGATATATATAGATATACTGTAGATATATATATATATCTGCTTATGTTTTATGTGTGCATTTGTTTGTGTTCTACGTAACATGCGTGTGTGTATGTGTATATATTCCGCATGTGGAAGGAACCCCCCCTCCTACAAATCCTGCATTTGCCTCTAGGTAATTACCTCGATAGAGGGGTGAGTAGGTGCTCACACAGATTCCAACGCTGCTTTTTAGGTAAATGAACTGTGCTTTACTTTTAGCATAAATGGAACAACACAAGTGGACAGAAAATAACTACCGCCTAGCCCCTATTCAGGGCACTGTCTCTAAGGGAGAGAGGGTGGTCCGCTGCGTCCCTGCTAAACCCAAACCCAATATCCCTACCGAAACAATACTCGGAGACAAGATCGGGGATTGAATCACTGGCCACAGTTCTTTATTAACCATGACCTTATTTACAACTAGCATTTTTGCAGGGTAGGGGCAGAGAAACGGTGGGCAAGGCACAAAACCCTATCAATGCCAATCATTGATTTATGATGGGGCGTGCCACATACCTATGCCGTAGGCCCTCAGCAACGCCCCCGCTATTGAGCCTGCCCCCACAGATCCCTCTGGCCTGGTGCACAGCCGACGGCCTGCCGTCGACAGCTGGAGCCTGGCATGCGGCACCTCGCCCTCGGTGAATCTGCAACCTCAGCTGGCTCCCGTCCTCCACCTGCCTTGCGCACCGCTTCTTCCCGCCCTGCTACATATATCCCTTTACCAACTGCGACAAAACGTCATGCATAACCAAGAATTTATCGACCACCACTGTATCCGTAAAAAACATCCCATTTCCTCTCCATGTTTTTTGTTTTTTTTAAATAACACACACAATGCTGACAGGCATAGACCAAAACAATACATTCCCCAAAAAAGGGGGTGGGTGGGATCTATGGCCCTCATTCCGAGTTGATCGCTCGCTAGCTGCTTTTAACAGCATTGCACACGCTAGGCCGCCGCCCTCTGGGAGTGTATCTTAGCTTAGCAGAAGTGTGAACGAACGATTAGCAGAACTACTCGAAAATCTTTTCCTGCAGTTTCTGAGTAGCTCCAGACCTACTCCTAGATTGCGACCACTGCAGACTGGTTCCTGATTTGACGTCACAAACACGCCCTGCGTTCGGCCAGCCACTCCCCCGTTTCCTCAGCCACTCCTGCGTTTTTCCCTGACACGCCTGCGTTTTTTAACACACTCCCGGAAAACGGTCAGTTTCCGCTCAGAAACACCCCTTTCCTGTCAATCACACACCGATCAGCAGAGCGACTGAAAAGCGTTGCACGCCCCTGTGTAAAATTGCTTAGTTTTGTGTGAAAGTACGTAGCGCGTGCGCAGAACAGCCGGTTTTTAGCCTGATCGCTATGCTGCAAAAAACGGCAGCGAGCGTTCAACTCGGAATGAGGGCCTATGTCCAGCTCCCTCTGTAGCAATGCCGCTTCCCCTCCTGCCTCTGCCTTTTAACACCTTCCAGCCCTCTCTTCCCCCCTGCTCCCCTACTGGCTGCCCTGTTCCCCCAGGTGTGAAAGGGAGGACGGCAATACCTGCCCCCATTAACAATGAGCGGATTCCCGAATCCGCTCATCTCTAGCCCCCATCCCCCCTTTCACGCCGTTTGGCCCGCGGCTGCGTGGGCCACCCCTCCCCCCTATATCGCTGCAGCTCCACTTTGGCGCCTATGTTCCCTAATTCTTCACCCTGGCTAACCTTGGGCAGCTAGTCTGCAAACATAAAGGGGGATATTCAATTGTTTGAAAAGTCAGTTGGGTGTCTGTTTTTTCCTATCTAATAGACAGGAAACAACAGACACCCAACCGACTTTTCAAACATTTGAATTCCCCCCAAAGTCTCTTAAATGAAACTGTCTCAGTCCTGTCTCTCACAGGGTATAGTCAGCCTTGCGTGGCTTTTGACATGCACAGTCTCAATCCTGCAGGGTCATCAAGCCTTCGGCCTGGTCTTTGCTTAAGCAGATTCACAATGACAGTATCAGAGATTGTTGGTTCTAAATTGGAGTGGGGGAAGTGACCTTCTGACGTCACTAGGGGAGGAGACACGTCACCAGGGGGAGGAGCTACGGCCAAACAGGGTACCCGAAAAGTTCGCTCGCCACGCTTCGGGCTCGGTAGCTCGCTCGCCATCTGATTACTAAAGGTAATAGTTGGTGGCGTGGATCGTAGAGGAACTATCCTGCTGGCCTAGCTCCTCCCCCTTGTGTCATGGCCCCTCCCCCTGATGTAAAAGTTCCCTTAGGCCACTTGAATCTAGAATCAACCTATCAGAGATATAGGGATCTGCCTGTTTCCGCCAGGTCTGCTGGCCAATCGGCCTATTCCACTCGGACTGTACCACTTCCTGGCTCACCAGGGTAACATACACAATCCCACTTGGACTGGATACACAGGCAGCAACCACACTTGACTGCACATTCCCATCTGGACTATCTCCTCTGTGCAGCACTTAGTAGTGGTAACACCTCCTTTTTCTCCCCTGCGAGGGCAGATCCCTCCAGCCACACTCTGAACACATGTCAGTAGTGCAATTTACCTTTGTACTGCCACATAATAAAACACATGAAACAAAGGTAAGGAGCATAGTCCTCTTGCCCTCATCATATTCAGCTGCTGAATAGCTGTTTTTTCTGTTGCGCTTGTTCTGTCCATTCCTCTTCTCTGATAAAGTATTACCCAGCTATTTGACCCTAATTGAGGGCATATGGATATTATTGTGATATTGCATAATAAATACAAGCATTAAAAAGCCTTGCAATAAATGTGATTATTGGCAAAATTGATTTTATTCATTATACCACTGGTTCCCGCCTCAGGACACTTGCAGGGGTGCCCTGGATTGGTGTTGAGGATTAATTCAAATTATTTATGGTCAATGTAATAGGTAATCATAAAATATGTGGCCAATCAGAAGCAAATCCTGTCCCTCACCTCACACTTAAACCTAAGGATGACCTATAAACACGATTTACTTAATTTAATATTTATTTCTAAATTTCTTAATACGAAATTTTTGGCCTGGGGGTGACGTGCCAAAAATTCTGATACTCTAGGGAGCCGTAATTCAAAAAGTTTTGGAACCACTGCATTATACCATAAAGGGAAGAGTGCACTCATTTTTTTTAAAACTGGTTCCTTTTATTTGTCTTTGAGTATTGTTGATTGATATGAACCAGTGGGTGTCATCTGCTAAATCTGTACAAATAAATATTGAATTACTGTATATATTCTGGTGAAATGTAATTATGGACACCCTTATCTAAATTACATCTACAAGATATTCTTGGTGCGGGTATTTTGTTTCAGTTCTATTCTGTCCTAGACCACCTTCTCCAAGTAAAGATCAACCCGTGCAGATCAATTGCTCTCGTCTCAAACCAGAAAAGCAGCAAAAACATATTTCTGAAAGACTATGTATTGTGCTAACCCCAGTCATCTCATAGGAACATGCTTCAGACATCCGGGAAACTTCCAAGCCTGGCCGGTAACAGAGACACCAGGTTGGGTCTAGAAAAAAAATCTCCCCTCTATTCCAGATTGTACAATCTTTGTGACGCTCAAGCATGGACAAAAATCCAAGTATTTTCCAGCTCTAATTCCAGAGATGATGGGGATTTGGAATTTAGTAAAAAGAATGACCCTTCCCATAGAGCCATTATCTTGTCCTATTCATCTCTTGGCTGTTGAGGTATCATCACCCATCAAATCACTCTACTAGAGCTGCTAATGAGAGTTCTACATTCAGAGACTATAAGATTCCTTGTTATTTCGAAAGCGTCCAATGCCTTGGTTCTAGGCCTCCTATGGTTACAGAGGCACAGTCCTCAGTTTGACTGGTGTCCTCTACAAATATCTTCCTAAAGATAAGTCCTGCAAGAATTCCTGTATTCAGAAGGCACTTCCCATTCTGTCCTGTGAGGCTCCCCATCCATCCAATGGGACACCTGAAGTTAATACGTTACTCATTCATTACAGAGACTTTGTTGATGGATTCAATAAACAAGCTAGTGAGACGCTTCTTCTGCATCGCAAGTGGGATTGCCCCATTGAGTTCATTGCCGGTAAAACCACCTAAAACTGGACCTATCCATGGTCCATTCCTGAGACCACTGCCATTTCAAAATATATCAAATAAAACTTAATAGCATGGGTTTATCTGACCATCTTCTTCACCAACAGGAACAGGTTTCTTTGTAAAAAAGAAACTTCGTGGACTCAGACTATTATTGTGGTCTAAACGAGATTGTCATAAAAAATCGTTATCCATTACCACTCATCTCCAAAAAACACCTAACTCTCTCTGCACGTGTTACATCTGCCCCACCGGCAGGACACATGGTTTTGTTCATTAGAGGAAAATGTTGTTTTGCAATCAACCTTGAATTTGGCCGTCAGTCTCTAGAGCGTACCTGTGTGTATCCACCTGATCAGCTAGTGCTTTGCAGGCTCATCCACTATCCTGCCAGTCTGTTCTACCAGGCATCACATACCCCAGTTCTAGAGAGACACACGGCAGGATGTAATGGCTTCCGAGTTTGCCGGAGGTGCAAGATGCTGGACGGTTTTGGATTTTATTAAAAGCGGCAGTCATTTAGAAGGCACCACCATCACTTGTAAATGACTGCCGCTTTTTTAAAAAAAAGCTTGCGTTCGACTGGCATCAAGACAGATTCCAGGGCTTCATTCTCCAGCATTTCCAGTGGTACCTGTCTACATCTACAGCCTTCATCATCTGCAACATTTCCTGGCAGCCACCAACAGCTCCAGAGTGCCATCTTCTGGTGACCAGCTGATATTAACACCCTTATGGTTTCCTTGATCTTCATTCAATAAAACACCTTTGTATTTTGTATCTATGCAGAGAGATTTAATCTAACCTCAAAGTTTCTATTACACAACTGAAGCGACACATCCTTGGCTACTGTCTCGAATCCAGGCAGATTGCATTCCCTGACATATTTATATTTATAGGGCATAATTCAGACCTGATCGCTGCTGTGCGAATTAGCAGAGGTCTGCGATCGGATAGTCACTGCGCAGCCAGAGTGAAAATCCGCCCTGTGCAAGTCTGCATACGCTGTGCAAAAAGTTTTGCAAACACCGGTCAGCTGCAAATCCTTTCGCAACGCACTCACCACTGAATGTTTTTTCCAGTCTGTGCGCAGCCCAGGATTTACTCCTACTGTGCGGAAAAAAAACAGGCCGATCGGGGCCGGAGCTGACGTCACACATCCGCCCTGAAAATGCTTGTGAACACCTGCGTTTTTCCTGACACTCCCAGAAAACGGCCAGCTACCACCCCCAAATGTCTGCTTCCAATCAATCTGTGTTCGCCTAGCGATCAAAATATTTATTTTTTCCCCACAGTTTGGCCTTTGCGACTGCGCATTACGATCCGTACGATTCACTAAAAGACCCTGCTGATCGCAAGATTGAGACTACCCTCAAATCTATCTAGACTGCAGCAGGAACAGCTCAAAGACCCTCTATAGCCTGCGGCTGGATTTCTAGAGCCATGGTAAAATGGTCTGATAATATAATACGTGGGTTTGACTCTCTCCCTCGGGAGGAGATTTTTACTGCATCATATCCAGGATGCTGCGAATTTTATGAGTGAGGCAATTAAGGAATTGTGTCTTATCAATGGCCGTACCACGGCTATGGCGGTCTCGGCCCTGTGGCTGCACACTTGGTCAGCGGATGCTGACCACAAGAAAGGTGTGGAAAATCTTCCATTTACAGAAGAAGCCTTATTCGGGGAGGAACTGAACAAGTGGATCTCCCAGGCAACAGCGGGTAAGTCTACATATTTACCGTCTGCTGCGCACCCTGCTAGGTGTCCCTACACTGGGCCTTCCCTGCAGTCCTTTCATGTGGCAAGAGGTAGAGGCAGAGGTGCCTCTAATGCGGCTAGAGGAAATCACTGTAAGTCCCATAAACCAGCTGCCTCTGGACCCCTGGACCAGACCTCTGGATCATCCTCCACTAAGGCCCCCGCATGACGGTTGGCCTCAACAGCAAGGCGACTTTCAGGTAGGTGCTCGCCTTCGTCACTTCGCCCACGTGTGGGCACAGTCCTGTCAGGATCCTTGGGTGAGGGATCTCATACTCCAAGGTTACCGACTGGAATTTCAGACGCCTCCTCACAGATTCTTCAAGTCCAACTTGCCAGCTTCACCCTTGCAAGACGCCATTCAAAAACTGGTACAAACGGGGGTTGTGGTCCCAGTACTCCCCACGTTACATCGAAGGGTTTTTACTCCAGTCTGTTCGTTGTACCGAAGCTGGATGGGTCGGTAAGGCCCATCTTGAATTTAAAATCTCTGAACCCGTATCTACGGGTGTTCAAGTTCAAGATGGAGTCCCTGGGGTATATTTACAAAGATTCGTGTTTTTGCCGTTTTGAAGGGTGTTTGAACTCGAATGGTATCGGGTGCATTTCACTGCAACTTTTTGAATCCTGATACGATCATTCACTAAGCTGCCGAGTTTTGCACAATCGTTTTTTCCGATGTTGATGTGATTCGTAATATCAGGCAGTGTTTTACGGGAGTGATGAGTAAAACACTGCCTGACAAAACACAAGGAATCCCGGCCGGATCTGTGAGATCCGTTCAGGGCTTCATTGTGTACCTTAAAAAGTTGTTTAAAGTCTTAAAAAATCTGAAAAAAATTGCGTGGGGTCCCCCCTCCTAAGCACAACCACCCTCGGGCTCTTTGAGACGGTCCTGGTTGAAAAAATATGGGGGGGGAAATGACAGGGGTTCCCCCATATTTCTTCAACCAGCACCGGGCTCTGCGCCTGGTCCTGGTTCCAAAAATACGGGGGACAAAAAGCGTAGGGGTCCCCCGTATTTTTGAAACCAGCACCGGGCTCCACTAGCCAGGTACATAATGCAACAGCCGGGGGACACTTTTATACTGGTCCCTGCGGCCCTGGCATTACATACCCAACTAATCACCCCTGGCCGGGGTACCCTGGAGGAGTGGGAACCCCTTAAATCAAGGGGTCGCCCCCTCCAGCCACCCAAGGGCCAGGGGTGAAGCCCGAGGCTGTCCCCCCCATCCAAGGGCGGCGGATGGGGGGCTGATAGCCTTTTTAAAAAATGTGAATATTGTTTTTAGTAGCAGTACTACAAGTCCCAGCAAGCCTCCCCCGCAAGCTGGTACTTGAAGAACCACAAGTACCAGCATGCAGTGGAAAACCGGGCCCGCTAGTACCTGTAGTATTACTATTAAAAAAATACCCCCAAAAAAAACAGGACACACACACCGTGAAAGTATAAGTTTATTACATACATGCACACCTCCATACATACATACATACTTACATATGTTCCCACAAGGCTCGGTCCTCTTCTCCATGTAGAATCCTTGGGGTACCTGTGAAAAAAATTATACTCACATAATCCAGTGTAGAATCAGACCTTAGTATAATCCACGTACTTGGCAAAATAATAAAACGGAAACCCGACCACGCACTGAAAGGGGTCCCATGTTTACACATGGGACCCCTTTCCCCGACTGCCAGGACCCCCCCTGACTCCTGTCAAAGAGGGTCCCTTCAGCCAATCAGGGAGCGCCACGTCGTGGCACTCTCCTGATTGGCTGTGTGCTCCTGTAGTGTCTGTGAGGCAGCACACGGCACAGATACAATGTAGCGCCTATGCGCTCCATTGTAGCCAATGGTGGTAACTTGGCGGTCAGCGGTGAGGTTACTTTCGGTCAACCGCTGACCGCAAAGTTCCCACCATTGGATACCCCTATAGGTTCCAGGCTCCTGCTTGCCCACATTCACTCTCCATAACACATATGTTAAGCCACACTACGCAGGACTACTTACATAGTATTTTTACACATAGTGATGATCCTGCTTCCTGTAACCCCTGTATGTATTAATGAAGGAACACACTCCATGCACTCTACACGTTTCTCTAAAACCAAAGTGCTGTCCGTCTCCAGCCTACAGCCCAGAGGCGGAACTACCGCCAGTGCAACCAGTGCGTTGCACTGGGGCCCGCCTCTGTCCAGGGGCCCAAAGCATGTAATGAGTCAAACTGACTCATTACATGCCGCTGTGTGCTGCGGGCAACCGCTGCCCGCAGCACACAGCCGCCCGCAGGACACAGGAGTCGGAGAGGAGCGCAGCGGTCACGGGCACTGGGGTAAGGAGAAGGAGGGAGGTGGAGGAGGGAGCCGCAGCAGCACTTTGTTACTGGTTGAGGCGCTGCTGCTGCTGTCCCTCTGCTTCACTATAGGCTGTCTTCCGAGAACAGCCTATAGTGAAGCAGAGGGACAGCAGCAGCAGCGCCTCCACCAATAACACAGCGCTGCTGCGGCTCCCTCCTCCACCTCCCTCCTCCTCCTCTCCTGCCCGGGAATCGTGACCAGAAGCTGCATCGAGGAGCCTGAGCCAGCGGAGAGGGTAAGTATAATTCATTCTCTTTCTTTCTTTCTTTCTTTGTGCAAAAAGGGGGACTGTCTGCCGCAATGTGTAAAAAGGGAGAATCTGCCTGCCGCAATGTGTAAAAAGGAGGAATCTGCCTGCCGCAATGTGTAAAAAGGGGGAATCTTTGCCGCAATGTGTAAAAAGGGGGACACTGTCTGCCGTAATGTGTAAAAAGGGGGAATCTGCCTACCGCAATGTGTAAAAAGGGGCAATCTGCCTGACGTAATGTGTAAAAAGGGGGAATCTGTCTGCCGTGATGTGTAAAAAGGGGGAATCTGCCTGACGTAATGTGTAAATAGGGGGAATCTGTCTGCCGTGATGTGTAAAAAGGGCACGCTGTCTGCCGTTATGTGTAAAAAGTGTACACTGTCTGCCGCTATGTGTAACAAGGGCACGCTGTCTGCCGTGATGTGTAAATAGGGGATGCTGTCTGCCGTTATGTGTAAAAAGGGGACGCTGTCTGCCGTTATGTGTAAAAAGTGTACACTGTCTGCCGCTATGTGTAACAAGGGCACGCTGTCTGCCGTGATGTGTAAAAAGGGGACGCTGTCTACCGTTATGTGTAAAAAGGGGACGCTGTCTGCCGTTATGTGTAAAAAGGGGACGCTGTCTGCCGTTATATGTAAAAAGGGCACGCTGTCTGCCGCTATGTGTAAAAAGGGCACGCTGTCTGCCGTTATGTGTAAATAGGGGATGCTGTCTGCCGTTATGTGTAAAAAGGGGACGCTGTCTGCCGTTATATGTAAAAGGTGCACGCTGTCTGCCGCTATATGTAAAAAGGGCACTCTGTCTACCATTATGTGTAAAAAGGAGGAATCTGCCTGCCGCAATGTGTAAAAAGGGGGAATCTTTGCCGCAATGTGTAAAAAGGGGGACTGTCTGCCGTGATGTGTAAAAAGGGCACGCTGTCTGCCATTATGTGTAAAAAGGAGGAATCTGCCTGACGTAATGTGTAAAAAGGGGGAATCTGTCTGCCGTTATGTGTAAAAAGTGTACACTGTCTGCCGCTATGTGTAAAAAGGGGACGCTGTCTACCGTTATGTGTAAAAAGTGTACGCTGCCTGCCGCTATGTGTAACAAGGGCACGCTGTCTGCCGTTATGTGTAAAAAGGGGACGCTGTCTGCCGTTATGTGTAAAAAGGGGACACTGTCTGCCGTTATATGTAAAAAGTGCACGCTGTCTGCTGCTATGTGTAAAAAGGGCACGCTGTCTGCCGCTATGTGTAAATAGGGGATGCTGTCTGCCGTTATGTTTAAAAAGGGGACGCTGTCTGCCGTTATGTGTAAAAAGTGTACACTGTCTGCCGCTATGTGTAACAAGGGCACGCTGTCTGCCGTGATGTGTAAATAGGGGATGCTGTCTGCCGTTATGTGTAAAAAGGGGACGCTGTCTGCCGTTATGTGTAAAAAGTGTACACTGTCTGCCGCTATGTGTAACAAGGGCACGCTGTCTGCCGTGATGTGTAAAAAGGGGACGCTGTCTACCGTTATGTGTAAAAAGGGGACGCTGTCTGCCGTTATGTGTAAAAAGGGGACGCTGTCTGCCGTTATATGTAAAAAGTGCACGCTGTCTGCCGCTATGTGTAAAAAGGGCACGCTGTCTGCCGCTATATGTAAACAGGGCACGCTGTCTGCCGCTATGTGTAAATAAGGGATGCTGTCTGCCGTTATGTGTAAAAAGGGGACGCTGTCTGCCATTATATGTAAAAAGTGCACGCTGTCTGCCGCTATGTGTAAAAAGGGCACGCTGTCTGCCGTTATGTGTAAAAAGGGGGATGCTGTCTGCCATTATGTGTAAAAAGGGGGACGCTGTCTGCCGTAATGTGTAAAAAGGGGACACTGTCTGCCGTAATGTGCAAAAAGAGGAATCTGTCTGCCGTAAGGTGTAAAAGGGTCTCTACCTGGTGTAGTGGTGCTACTGTGCGGCGTAATTTGAATAATGGAGAATACTGTGCACCGTTTTATGAATTGGTATTATTTTGTGGCCACACCCTTCCCCACAAAGCCACGCCACTATGTATTTTTGCGCGCGCCTACGGCGCGCACTGCCCCTGTTTTGCGTGCAGGGGTGGGGCTCCGATGCCGTTTCTTGCACACGGTGCTAAAATGTCTAGTTACGGCACTGTTGCTAGGTATCCATTTCTCTGGCCCTGAGCAGGTCCACCTCACCAGATCCTCTCCAGGGGTGAGGGGGTGGACTTGGATGGGATGGGATGGGGGGGGAGGCCCAAAGCATTTTGTCGCACCTGGGCCCACCGCTCGCTAGTTCCGCCACTGCTACAGCCTGTGTGGTGGCTGTCCACATTTTACACAATATTGGCATAATGATGAAGCTAATGTGCTAATAGCATAAGCATACCTGTCCTGAAATATTTGCCAAACTATTCGTGCCCTAAGGGCATGGCCAAGTTGCGCCTCCGTGCCTCGCTGGAATGTCCGCCCAACCCCTGGCTCCTCATCCTCTCTGGGCAATTCCTCGGATTGAGGAAGCTCCATGCGACTCCTCACAGCAATATTATGCAGGATGGCACACAGGACCACAATTTTACTCACCATTTCAGGCAAATACATGAGTTCGCCACCAGTGCGGTGGAGCACACGGAAGTGTCCCTTCAGGACCCCAATGGTGCGCTCCACCAGCTGCCTAGTGGCTGTAAGCGCGGAATTAAACTCGGACTGTGGCCCTGGCCTGGGTGTGCTGTAAGGAGTCATGAGCCAGGGGGTGCAAGGATATCCACGATCTCCTGTAAAAACACAATAACATCATAAGTGTAATCTTGTAACAACATCACACTCCAAAATATTAAAATAAAAAATAAAAAAAACTCACCCAATAGCCACATGTCTTGGCCTTCCATCATTCTTAATCTTTGCCAGATCTCTGATTGTCGAATGACATGGGCATCATTGGAGTTCCCGGGGTACTTTGCATTCAGGGACAGGATCTGGAGGGATGGGCCACAAACAACCATCACATTCAGAGAGTGGAACAGTTTCCTGTTCCTATAGATTTCCTCATTATGTTTTGGTGCTACAATCGATACATGTGTCCCATCCACAACCCCAATAACATGTGGGAAGCGACTACCCCCTTCCTGGAATTGCCGCTTCACCACAGCCAGGGCCCCAGCATCCAATGGCATTGATATGAACTGCTTTACTCGCTTGATAAATGCATGTAGGACGCGTCGCAGCACCTTGGAGAATTTGCCCTGCGACATTCCTACCAGCACGCCCACTACATGCTGGTAGGAACCAGTGGTACAGAAATGTAACACAGCAAGGAATTGTGTCAATGCTGGTATTGCTGTAGGATACCGAATTGATTGTTCTAGATCACTCTATTATTGAGAGAGTTTCTAGGATGATATGAGGGGGCAGCCTGTAGCGCCGCACAACCTCATCATCTGGCATACCAAAAAGGGTGACACGGGTACGGAAAATAGCAGGCCTTGCACGCCTCCGTTGCCTTGGAGGATGAGGGGCAGGTTGGGGTAGGACGGCTTCGGAGGCTAGATATCTGGCTACATGCATCTTGAAATTAAGGGAAAAATGTATCAATACCACATTAAAATTTTTGGCCACATTGCTACATTGTCAACTCTGGTTATGCCAGTAAAAAAACTTACTTCCGGAACGTAATCCATATCTACATGTCGGACACCAGGAGCCAAAAGATAATACAAATTAGGGAGAAAGACAAATGTAAAAATAATAACATCGACAAGACACCACACACACACACACACACACACACACACACACACACACACACACACACACACACACACACACACACACACACACACACACAGAAATAACACACTTGCCAGGTCTAAAATTACCTTAAATTATCAATTTACACACAAAGATACAGAAATGGGTAAGCTCAATTGGACATACTAATCAAAATGCCAAAAACACACCTCCACCCCAAACACAGCAAGCTACATGCAAATACTTACCAGCAATTAGAAGAGAAAAAGGGCTTTTAATCAAAAGGCCTCACTTGGCAGAATAGAACCAACCAAAAAATGCACCCTACAGAAGATAAAAAATACACTATAGAAAACTATACAAACTACACCCCCCCCCACCCCAAGCACAGCAAGCTACATGCAAATACTTACCAGTAATTAGAAGATATACACACACACACACACACACACACACACACACACACACACACTGTGGAGCACATTAGAATGATGACACAAAATTAAAAATATAATGAAGGACAACCCCACAACAGCCTTTTTTAAGTTTTAAAATAATATAAAAAATAACGCTCGGCGTACGCACTAGAATAATTCGCTGCATCCACAGCGCCTAACCGTTAGCCAAAAACCATAAAAAACATACCTCTCACGCATTCTCAACAGTAATATTCTCGTCTCTCTCCACTTCTCTCTAATACCCTCCACTCCACAGCACTACACGTCAGCAAATCAAAACTCCAGCATACACCCACAAACACAGGCCGCATGCAGGCCGTTTAAATAGCCAGCAATCCAAGTACTGGAAAAATTAGTGTATGCATCACCTGTGCAATTTACCGCACAAACATACATACGCAGGAATAAAAATCCTACACATATGCAAACGCACATGTCATCACCAATATGGCAACTATCTGCGACATCGATGCTGAGATGGCAGAGCTGCAGCATGAGGGCCATGGTGGTGAGGAGACGGAGGCTGCAGCAGCAACGCCTCCAGCAAACACATGCCAGTGCAGAAGATGAAGGAGCAGGACCCAGTACTCCAGCACCCCCATCTACTGAACCACAAACAGAGGAGGCTGCTGTGAGTGCCCTGCCAGAGGCAGATGAAAGTCAAACTGAGGGAGATTCAGGAGTAAATACTCAAACCCAACAAAGCCAGCCACACAGTGAAGAGGAAGAGGAGGACCATTTGCAAGAAGAAGGATCAAAGGCACCTAGCAAAAAGAGAAGGTGCCAGCCCCCATTTATGAAGAGGGAGTTGGGAATTTTGGTCTCACAAACCATGGAAAAAATACAATATGGAAGTAAAAACATGGGTGCTGCGGCTAAAGACCACATATGGAGAGACATTACTGACCGCATCAATGAAGTTCGCCCAATTGTCCGTACCCCACAGGAAGTACGAAGATGGCAAGTACATATTAACACACAATTGCAGTTTTTTAAAACCATGCAAGAGAAAATGTGATGTTGCCTATAGCAACCAAAACCATGACATGTGTACAATAAGTATGCGAGAAATTTTTTTTTTTCTTCTTCCTTCCCCCAAACCAAACCA
Source organism: Pseudophryne corroboree (assembly GCF_028390025.1). Taxonomy (NCBI): domain Eukaryota; kingdom Metazoa; phylum Chordata; class Amphibia; order Anura; family Myobatrachidae; genus Pseudophryne; species Pseudophryne corroboree. The sequence goes on along the minus strand of NC_086453.1, from coordinate 349,992,093 downwards.
CATATGTAGTTGGGCCGACTTCAAGTCCCGCCTGAAGGCGAAAAGGTCTGCGGAGTGGAATGCCTTGAGGTCAACAGGGGGAGGACCACCCGCTACCACTGTGGAGTTTTCCGAGCTCGAGGAGCTAGCGATGCCCTGTGTGACCTATGAGGAGGTGCGTGTGGTGTCGGAAATGGACACCGACATGCCTGAGATTGTAGGCCTACATGACTTGCCCGGTAAGTTGCCTTACATATATAGTGAAGTGTTTAAAGTGTAAGTTTGAAAGTTGGGACCAATTTATTTATTTTTCTCTCCTTTTGTCTCACATTAATATATCTGTTTTTCCCATAACACAGCACAGGAGGGTGAGCTTGGTGAGTCACAGGAGGGGCATCTTGCGGAGGCTGAGGCGGGGGGATGTAGTGAGCCCTCCAGTGTGGGGCCGGCTATTCCACCAGGCCAGCCACACACTGGCCCCCCCACCCAACCCACTCTCCTGGCGATTCTGAATGAGATCTCAAGTCATGGAGATAGGCTCAGCCAATTCCATGACGTGAGGACCCAGGAGGTACGCGAGATATCGCTTCGGCTCACTGAGCATACCACCTATGTTGGGCAATGTGTGGCTGAAATCAGGCAAGGTCTATCTGAGCTCAACCTCCTCTGTCCAACAATTAGCTATCTCAGTTGGACAAGGTCTACAGGACATTGCTGCCCTTCTTTCCCACAGTGGCAGGGAGCCACCAACACCTGCTCCCTCCCCTACCCCTGCCCAGGAAGAAGATCCCACTGGGCAGGTCCCTCGAAGGTCACTTCGCAGAGCTACCAGTGACCATCCATGTCAGATGGGGCGAAAGAAGAAAAATTAAAGTCTCTACAGATGCGGCAACATTTCCCACCACCCATGTTTAGAATGTTTCCATAATGTATTTTCTATGGCTTGTGGGACCAGAATGGCCAACTCCCTCATGCTGAAAGGGGTTTGGTGGGTTCTCTTTTAGTTAGTAGCCTGTGATGCTTTTTTCCTGTGAACTTGATCCACCTTTCTCTTCCTAGTGTGCTGTGGCTATTTGGGTTTGGGTATTGTGGCCCAAATCGTCCTCATTTTGAACAACATGATCCTCTGGCTGGGTATTCACACCAGTCTCTTATAGTGTTTGCTGCCCAGTAAATGTACAAAACAAATTAAGGTTGGTGACAAATGGCACAAACATTGCATATCTCATAGTTACACATGTTTGCCATTAAGAACAGTTTACTGTGCCTACAAATACAATATATTGCCACAAAGCAGTTTGGTTACTAGGGGCAACATGCCATAGTTGTAGAAACGGACAAGTGAACCAAATCACACTTAACAACATGTTAGGCACATCAGTATGAAAAAACATTAGAGCGTAGCCTGCATTATGTGGGTAATGTTGGTATATGAGTGTCCAAAGGAAGCACAGAATGTGGAAAACATGGCATGCTTGTGGGTTGCACTTTTAAAAGTAAAATTGGCAAAGAATCACTTAGCCAATGGCAATACATTGTACACAAAGCAGACATATGGTACATAGAAAATATACTTCCATTTTTGAAAAACATACGTGCGATACTTGTCAGTGTGTCCGATTTTTAAATGGGATAGTTAATGAACATTTGCTAGGAGTTTAAAGGCACATGCTGTCTGTCAGTGTGTCAGTTGCAATTGCAGTGTTGAGCAATTAGCTGTTCACCAGCTGCATTTTATTGACAATTATCAGATAGCTACGCCCTGTCAGCAACTTGTTGCCTGAGTTCGCTTGCTGTACGTAGCTCAGAACCTACTCCTGTGCTCAGTTCATATTGCAAACGCTTGTTGTGTATCGGCTACCATCAGCATCGCAGTGGTGCGAAAAACACACCTACTACCCTTTGCACACTCCCACAGTAGACACCCACCTTCACGCCCCTTTTCGCTAGCTAGCGAAGCCATTCCCCCACACTGCCCTCAACACGCCTCTTTGTCGTTGGACTGCTGCGAACAAAAACAGCACTTGCATTTCTGCACATTCATCGCACCGCTGACTTTGCATATGCGCATTGTAGCTTTTGCGCATGCGGCTAAATTTCGCGCCTTGCGATGCGATGAGCCACTGCGAACAACTCAGAATGAAGGCCAGTGTTACGTTCTCTTTTATCCCCTTATAGCGACAGTGTTGCGTTCTCTTATATTCTGTTATATACACACACAGTGTAGCATTCTCTTATATTCACTTATACAGACAGCGTTATATTCTCTTGAATCTCCTTATACACACGGTATAGCGTTCTCTTCTATCCCCTTATACAGACAGTGTTACGTTCTCCTATATTCCGTTAAACAGACAGCGTTACGTTCTCTTCTATCCCCTTATACAGACAGCGTTACGTTCTCTTCTATCCCCTTATAGAGATAGTGTAGCGTTCTCTTCTATCCACTTATACAGACAGTGTTACGTTCTCTTATATTCCGTTATACAGACAGTGTAGCGTTCTCTTCTATTCCCTTATACAGACAGTGTTACGTTCTCTTATATTCCGTTATACAGACAGTGTAGCGTTCTCTTATATCCCCCTATACAGACAGTGTAGCGTTCTCGTCTATCCCCTTATACAGACAGTGTTACATTCTATTTTATCCCCTTATACAGACAGTGTACCATTCTCTTTTATCCACTTATAGAGACAGTGTTGCACGCTCTCTTATATTCCCTTATACAGACAGTGTTACTTTCTCTTTTATCCCCGTTTACAGACGGTGTAAAATTCTCTTCAATTCCTTTATACAGACAGTTTAACGTTCTCTTATATTCCTTTATACAGAAAGTGTTACGTTCTCTTCTATCCCCTTATAGAGATAGTGTAGCGTTCTCTTCTATCCCCTTACACAGACAGCGTTACGTTCTCTTTTATCCCCTTATACAGACAGTGTTGCGTTCTCTTATATTCCATTATACAGACAGTGTTATGTTCTCTTTTATCCCCTTATACACACAATGTTACTTTCTCTTTTATCCCCTTTTTTAGACAGTGAAGCATTCTCTTTTATCACCTTATACAGACAGTGTAGCGTTCTCTTATATTCCGTTATACAGACACTGCAGCATTCTCTTCTATCCCATTATACAGACAGTGTAGGATTGTATTTTATCCCCGTTATACAGACAGTGTAGCGTTCTCTTATATTCCCTTGTACAGTGTAGCGTTCTCTTATATTCCGTTACACAGACAGTGTAGCACTCTCTTCTATCCCCTTATACAGACAGTGTAGCATTCTCTTTTATACCCTTATAGAGACAGTGTAGCGTTCTCTTATATCCCCTTATACAGACAGCGTTACGTTCTCTTTTATCCCCTTATACAGACAGTGTTGCATTCTCTTATAATCCATTATACACACAGTGTACCATTCTCTTCTATCACCTTATACACACAGTGTACCATTCTCTTCTATCACCTTATACACACAGTGTTGCATTCTCTTATATGCCCTTATACAGACAGTGTTACGTTCTGTTTTATCCCCTTATACAGACAGTGTTGCGTACTTCTATCCCATTATACAGACAATGTAGTTTTCTTTTATCCCCTTATACAGACAGTGTAGCGTTCTCTTATATTCCCTAATACAGATAGTGTAGCGTTTTCTTATATGCCCTTATACAGACAGTGTTGCGTTCTCTTATATTCCATTATACAGACAGTGTTATGTTCTCTTTTATCCCCTTATACACACGATGTTACTTTCTCTTTTATCCCCTTTTTTAAATTCAATACTTTTTTTATTGATTTTCAGATTTTCAATGAAACACAAATACAAAAAAATACAAAAAACAAACACAACAAAACAAAACAAAACCCGACCCAGGGAATACGCAGATTCCCAGTTCTATTAGGGTTCAGTTATCACAGTAAAACAAGTGCAGGCTTAAATTCCGAGACATAGATGATAAATTAGAATTAATATCACACGTTAACATGGAGTTTACAGAGCAATGTATATTGTACATAGTCGTCTATGGCAACACAACATAAGTAATAAGCAAATCACACAGCAGCAACACTGGCAAAGGAATGGAGGGGCGCCAGGGGACCACATAGACAAAGAGAGGCAGCTCACCCGATGCAGATCTATAATCACACACCCAGTCTAACCCCCCGTGCATGTCTCATTTCCCACTCATCCAGACACGGAGCCCTCAGTAGCGGGTGCTCAGACACTCTGGATCCCAGAGCGCGGAGACTCAAGCCATCAACCCCACAGGTCCTGATATTTTCCCCCCGCTTTTCTAGCTAAGTATACATATTTCTCATGAGAGGCCGTATCATTTACAAGTGAGACCCAGGATCGCATTGTGGGTGCATCTTTGGCTAGCCAAAGCCTGGCGATACACACCTTGGCCAGGCCGCGCAGATTGATTACATATCTTTTGGCAGGGGGGTCCAGGGCATCCTCCTCCACAGCAGATAACACACATGTCGTCGGGGAGCATACAGATGAGGGAATACCCGTTGACACCAGGGCGTCAATAATACCCGACCAGAATACGGCTACCTTGGGGCATAGCCAAATAATGTGCCAAAAGTCTGCATCCAGACTATCGCACTTAGGACATCTGGAGGAGTGGGTACCCCCCACATGTCGCAAGCGCACTGGTGTCATATATACTCTGTGTATGATAAACAGTTGGATTTGTTGATATCTAGTGGTGGTAGTGGATAATCGTGGAGAACATAGAGCACCCTCCCAGATCTCATCAGAGACGGCACCCAAGTCAGATTCCCACTTGTTCCTGAGAAGGGACAACAGGTCAGAATAGTGAGATCAAAGCATGCTTGTACAAATGTTGAACACCAGATGTCCACTTCCCAGGGACTGCAGGAGAGACTTGACCGGGGAGTCAGCAATCATTGGAGGAGTATCGGGAAATTGTGCGTTAAGTGCATGTCTCAGCTGCAGGTATCGGTAGAAATGAGACGAGGGTACACTATAATCCTGTTGAAGCTGCAAGAAGGATTTCAGTATACCATCGTTATACAGGTGGCCCAGGGATGTCACCCCCCCACCTCCCCCACACCGCCCCAGCCTGCAGTGAAGCCAATTCTGGGAAGCCAAAGGCATTGTCCAGAGGAGAATCCTGGTCAATACCTTGGCCCAATAGGATAATATGTACCTGTTTCCATATAAGGACAGCCTGTTTTATTATAGGGATCTTGGACAAGTTAGGGTTCCCACAGATAAGCAACTGTAATGGACAGTCGTAAGGGTAGACCTGTAAAAGCATTTGGGAGTGTATAGTGAGACCATCTGGGGCATTCACCCACTCCCATATATGTGCCAACTGCGCGGCATAATAGTAAAATAGAAATATAGGGAGAGCTAAGCCTCCCAACACTTTCGGCCTGGACAGAACGTCAAGTATCAACTGCGCTCTCCTGCTGGCCCATATTAAAGAAGAGAGCAAACCGTCAATCTGTCTAAATGTCTTCAAGTTAATATATAGGGGATTGCTGGAGGACATAAAGGAGTTTAGGTAAGTATACCATTTTGACCAAATTGACCCTACCAGTAACAGTCAGGGGCAGAGTCACCCAAATCTTGACCTTCGAACGAAGATACACCATCTGCGGCAAGACATTAAGGGAAACATAGGTACAAGGGTCATTCTATACCCATATACCCAGGTACTTAAAAGAATCTACCCATTTAAGGGGGGTATGAATCACTGGGGCCACCGAGACCGGGCCTCTAAGGGGAGTAATGGTGGATTTATCCCAGTTAATTTTGAGCCCGGAGAAGCGTCCGTAGTCGGTTATTAAGTCAAGGAGTTTAGGTAGGGAGGAAACGTAATCATCCACAAAGAGCAATAGGTCATCAGCGTATAGCGCTATCCTGTCCTCTCTTGCACCAACCCTAATACCCACAATATCTTGAGTTGCTCTAATCAAACCTGCCAGTGGCTCAATAGCGAAAGCAAACAGAGTCGGGGACAGAGGGCAGCCCTGCCTCGTTCCCCTGGATAGGGGGAAGGAGTCCGAAACAAACCCATTCACTGAGACTCTGGCCATGGGCAGAAAATACAATAATTTAGCATAACTGAAAAAGTTGGGGCCCACGTCAAACCTACCCATAGCCTCCCAGAGGAAGGCCCACTCCACCGAATCAAAGGCCTTTGCGGCATCTAAGGAGGCTATAACGGCAGAGCAGTCCTCCCCCTGAGAAACCTGGAAATGAGTAAACAGGCGCCTCAAATTCACAGCAGTGGACTTGCCAGACATGAAACCCGTTTGGTCAAGGTGAATAATTTGGGAAATAACCCGGCTAAGTCTGGAAAGACAGAACCTTGGCTAAAATTTTAATATCCGTGGGCAACAGGGAAATAGGACGGTAGGATTCAACCCTCCTGGGGTCTTTATCTGGCTTGGGAATCACTATAATCAAAGCCTCCGCCATAGATGGGGGAAGCGCGCCCTGGGCAAAAATTTCATTGAATAACCTAAGCAATTGAGGGGTAAAAAAATTTGTGTGCTTCTTATGCAGTTCTGATGGGATGTCATCAAGGCCAGGGGCCTTACCATTGGGGGAGGCAGAGATCGCAATCTCAATCACCTCCAACCACAAAGGAGCGTCAAGGAGAGCCCTGGCATCACTGGAGATACGGGGCAAGTGGACTCCATCCAAGTAGTCAAACAGTTCTAGTGAGGAACAGGTCAATTTGGAACTATAGAGTGCCTGATAAAATGAGACAAATTCCGCCACGATCTGAGGGTTGCGGTCCAATACAGACCCAGCCGAGTCCAAAATCTCCACTGCAGTATGAGAGGAGCGGTCACCCCTTGCAAGATTGGCCAAATAAGAACCTGGTCTATCCCCAGTAGCATATTGGACATGCGAGGAGAAGAGAAGTCCTTCCTTCCATTCACCCTGCGCATGGAGCCACACCAACCTAGAGGCGTCCAAGCCATCGCGCACATACTTCATCTCTGAAGCAGCCACCCGGGCCTCCAATTCAGATTCACGTTTTCTAAAGGAGGATTTAAGACTCCCTACTCGTTTAATCAATGTTCCTCGCAGAAAAGCCTTGAAAGTGTCCCACAGCAGGGACACATCCGAGGTTTCGTCATGCATAGCAAAGAATTCTAACCAGCCAGCTTCCAAGTCGGATCCCTCACCCATATGCGTCAGCCAAAAGGGATGAAATTTCCACACTGCTTGGCCTCGTTGACAGTTTAAATCAATATGTAACGATATAGGGGAGTGATCCGAAATACCTCTAGTCTCATATCTGACATTCTGAACCTTGGGCAAAAGCTCCCGGGACAAAAGAGCCAAATCTATCCTAGAGAAGGAAGAGTGAGAGCTTGAAAAACAGGAGTACTGCCTCAAATCGGGATACTTCAATCTCCAGGGGTCAACCAGACCCAACTCCGAAACAGTGTCTGCAAATGGGGAACGCTTGGGCTGTGGGTTGGAGGATGCCGTGGACAACCTATCCAACTCGTGGTTCAAAACGTTGTTGAAGTCCCCCATACAGATAACTGCCACCCCAGCGGATGCAGCCATAAAGGCAGATGCCTTTTTAAGGACTTCATGCGAGTATGGAGGGGGCACATACACAGCCAACAATAATAGGGGGACAGAGTTGATTTTGCACTTGAGAAACACATATCTACCCCATTGATCCGTTTGCACAGAATCAAGCGCAAAGGGAACAGACTTCCTAATTAGGATCGACACTCCCCGGGACGCTGCAGTATGCATGGAATGGTAAGCCCAGCCCACCCATGGTTTTTTAAGGGACATAATCTTAGTACCCAGTAAGTGGGTTTCCATCAGGCAAATTATATCTGAGGCATAAAACTTAATCTGTCGAAGCACCAGGGAGCGCTTAATTCTGTCATTGATCCCCCGCACATTCCACGACAGAAACTTAACCAAAGCCATGGCATAACATTACTGTAATATTGCAGAGTACCCGCAGCCAGCCAGCCCCAGTGAATACCAAAAAAGATACGCCCGCAGTTAGTTGCGACATAGACATAGCGGAAATAAGCACATTGCACAGCAAAAAGTAAAGACACATCAATAGTAACAGTCTAAAACAACCCCCACCCCGTATACCACCTAAAACTAGCAGCATACCCGGTTCCCTAACAACAAAATACCCTAAATACTAACAGTAACAGCTAAGGCAGAGAACACCTTAACATACCCCACCAGTACCAAATAAGGCCAAATTCCTATATCCAATAGGGGGCCCAAGAATATAATGACCTTGAGACAGGAGAATCTCCTGGGTGTAGTATGGTATGCCGGCGGCCGCGCTCCCGGCGACCAGCATACCGGCGCTGGGAGCCCGACCGCCGGCATACCGACACCGCGGCGAGCGCAAAGGAGCCCCTTGCGGGCTCGCTGCGCTTGACACGCTACGGGCACGGTGGCGCGCTACGCGTGCCACGCTATTTTATTCTCCCTCCAGGGGGGTAGTGGACCCCCACGAGGGAGAATATATGCCGGTATGCTAGGTGTCGGGATTCCGGCGCCGGTATACTGTGCGCCAGGATCCCGACATTCGGCAAGCTGAAGACCACCCGAATCTCCCAGCTAAACTCAAATCAAATCCCCCCTAAACCACTACACCCACCCCAATTAAATAACCGTTTACCCCTTAAAGACTTTACAGCAAAACAAACACTGAGAGTATAAGGCCTAAGAACAGTGTATAAGTAGCGTCTAACAGTCTCCCGTCTCCACAGAGCTACCCATTCCCAGTGAAGGCCTATAAGAGCCACAGAGAGCCCCTACGTGAGCACATAGCAGCACAACACAAAACAATAGCATATTGACTAGTAGAGAAATCACATACAGTAGTTCAATCAGCGGCTGCCGCTCCCCAAACCGGAAAGCGTGTATCTAGCCTGATAAAGCTAAATATTTACCTTTTAACATAAGCTATTTACTAATACCGTGTAGCCGTAATGGCTGCTAAACCACGTGCACGTGCTACGCACTTTGTACGCTATTTGCGTACAAAGACCTCGCACGTGGTACGCAAGTTACGTACACATGCTGCGCTGGGTGTACGGAATACACACAGCGAGCGTACAACACAGACAATAACCTTTTTAAACCTTAAACAGAATATGCTTACACTGTAAACCTTAATACCGTGATACTGTAATGATGTAACACTGATTAACCTTAGTATGTTTGAGCGATTGAGATGCTCAGAAACCCTTAGTAATAATTGGTGAAACACACAAACACTTGTTAAGGTTCCAACACCTTACTAGATGATTTTAGTATGTAAAAGGGAAAAGAAAACAGTTTGCAGCTTATACACTACAAACCTAACATTAATAACTAAACAGAATAACTAAACAGAAATATACACAATAGCGAACGAACGCAAACACAAATACATAGAATAAGAATGAATGGCTTACATTAAACGGGTAACAAAGTGGCCACAGAGAACATACCATACGGGGGAACACTCGCTAGCGCAACCGGATCCAGTCCTCCAATTATCCGACAGATAAATGTTGATGAGAGCGAGTACTGGCCGGTCAGGGGACAGTGGCCTTTATATACACAACATACAGTACACTACAATGGGCCCTACAATCTCATTGTTCATTGGACACAGGAATGTATCTCTGTATTATAACAAAAGGTCATAGGTGGATTTGAACAGGTGGGCTGTGACTATTTCAAACTGCTCAGGTGGGAGGTATCCACAGGATTCCCGCCGCATGGATAATGAACTGCAAATACAGTAAATGTCCATAAACTTCTTATAGACATAACTATACGCAGGAGCGATTAATCTCTTCCTAACCAACACCAGAATGTTTCTGATAAAATACTCTTCAGTTAGGTACTAGACACCACCGTTCACCCTTTGCCTGACCCTTCATATCATGCAAAGAGGAATTCCCAAGTCCCCGAACCATTTACACTAAACATACTTGCAGATATTATTAAGGGGAATACTATCTACAAAACACGCTATATGGGTTAACTATGCTATAAACGAGTCGCCAGCTACAGGCTCACAAACTCCGCCGTAAATACCCACATTATGCGTACTATCGCTGGAGCGATATTACGCAACTTGCGGATGTGTGCACGTACGGCGGACTGAGTGCACGTGCAGCGGGCATGTGCATGGGGTTAGTATATGGCAATGTGAAGCATAATATTTTTCGACTTTGACAGTCCACCCTTTGGCAGTCACCAATAACTGCCACTTTCTAAACAATTCAAACAGAAAAATATATGTCATCATGAAATACCTTTTTATGATTGGGTAGAGGGAGGAGAGGAGAAGGTGGGAAAGATATGACCTAGTGAGATAGTGAAAGCATGTGTGTATGAAATCCATGTCTGAGGGGTCATATATCATCGTGCCGTACGTGTTCTAAATCAAGCTTCGAGGTATTGCGAAGTATACATTTGAATCCTTCTTATCCCGTATTAAGGGTCTGTGGATGGGCTGTCAAACTCTACCGAGCTCTTTCCGGCTTTTGGTTACAACAAATGGGGTGCATATTAGTTGATGATACATGAAGGGGGAGAATATGTGAATGCTACTATGTGATAATCACCTGTCGACTATGTGGGGTACTACCTGGGGGTTGTAGAGATGAAGATAAGAAACAAGCGTTATAAATGCATTCGTATAATTTTATGTGAGATTTAGTATGTAGTCGCCGATTGGGGTCTTGTTGATGTCTTGTCTGATGTCTTGTCCGGATCGTCGTATCTTTACTGTAGCTCTGCGTTTTGTCAGCAAACAAAGCTTCTTCAAGTGTCCATAAAAAGAATTACAGTCTCTAAAAACTCATTAGGTGTCTGTGACACAGTTCATCATTGGTCTGTATAAAAGGTCATCAAATTCTTCTTCCAGGCGGATCTATTGGTACATCGGAGAAAAGCAAAGGAGAAAAGGGTGAAAGAAACGGACCGTGGAATCACATTTTATCACAACATTGTCTCGATTGCCGGGTCATAAATTAAATTAGTTGTTGTTACAATGCCCTCACTCCTCAGACTCATCACCTTGGTACTACGCTTGCAATTCATTAAACTCCGAACACATCTGAATACCAGACCAATCAATATGATAACTCCCAGGATACACAAGAGGAATTTCCCTACGTCCATGATGACGCCCTGAGCCCATTCTCCTAAACCTGAAAACCAATTTCGTGGGTTCAACCATGACACCCAGCCAGTCAATTCATTACCCACAGCAGCGAGTGTAAGATTGTGCCTCCTTCGAAACTCCCACTTTAATTGCAATATATCATCCATTTTTCGATCTATAACCTCGGTTGGGTCCTCAGTGCTGTTAGTGATATATGTACAACATTTCACGCCATACTGAGTTGCTAGGGTGACACAATACCCGCCTGTTACCGCTGTGAGGTAATTGAGAACCATTCTATGCTGGACCAGCTCTGTTTTGTAGGCTTGCAGCTCTCTCCCAGTATATCTGAAGGTGTCATCATACATCTCGGTGATATTGTCTATCAGGTTTGCTAGCGCATTAATATACCTATAATTTATAACTCCTCTGGTGGTACGGGTGATATCTACCGCGAGAAGGAATTGAATCCCGGTGGATTCATGAATCAAATCAGAGGCCGCATGCTCTGTCCTATCTACAAGGTGCCTTTTAACGATGTGTTCGTAATGAGTGTGAGTGTAAGGAGCTTGGGCACTGCGGTGAATGTCTTTCATTTTGTTATGGGTAATGGTCATTACTTCAGGCAATACTTTTCCAACGTAACACAATCCCTCTGAGTTTGGGGCAAGCCACTTATACGCCTTCCTCCCACATATGAAATATGCATCATCGGGGAGAACATATGGGATGGAAAATGACATAACCATATTACAAACCTTCCATGAAAACAGTCCTATCCCTAACTCTCTCATCTGTCTAGTACACGTATCAGGCTGTATGACATGTGCACAGTATCCTGGTGATACTTCTCCAACTCGCATGATCCTACTTCCTAGAGTGTACCTATACCGGAAATATTTTCCACTGTCGGCTATTTGGCGTATAAGTTCTGAGTCTAGGGGCATTCTGTCGGCTCTGTGTGAGAATGTCATGGTTTGGTTGTTCCATGACACTTCCCAATTTCCCGGCTTTCGGGGATTGGAAATGTTAAAACATATTAGGGACCTATCTACATGGTATTGGTGGAGCTTCAAACTAGGAGGACTAGAAATATTAAATCTCTTGTCCACCGGTCTCCCACCCTTTAACTCAAGTACCTCATCTACCGTTAAAGGATATGGCACTAGTCCTGACTTTCTATGGCCCTGAGGTACTTGTAAGCATACCCAACAGTCTGTCTGATTTAACACTTTACCCACCAATGAGTGATAGTCACTCAATGGATGCCGGTCCATGTTGATATTAAAACTGGACTGACATTTCTTGATGCAATCGTCCTCAACTATATTTTCACAATTCCCACAGATACAATTCTCTTCAGCTAACAATCCTTCACAATGTCTATTAATAACATGGATACCAGATCGTTTTCTGATACTCGCCTTTGCTCGGTGATTGTGTTGCTCTTGGAATTCTACGCCTCCATCCTGATCATCAGATCCCATTCCAGATCCCTCTTTGGCCTCTCTGGTACTCTCACCGAAACAGACTGCTCTGGTCAACAACAGGGTCAACAGGAAAATCCGGAACACAGTCTCTTGGGGTAAGTCCATCGTCTGTTCTTTGTCACGGGACCTCTCGGGATCAACGACCTTCTTACAGTGAGACGAATGGACCCAAGTACCTCTCTCGGCAACCTTTAACGCTGTCGTGCTGGTCAATAAGACTTGATATGGTCCTTCCCATCTGTCAATAAGGCAACCTGAGCGTAGAAAGTTTCGGATCATTTACATAATCCCCAGGTTCAATGTCATGACAATTACTGTCTGGCAGATCAGGAATCACTAGCTTTAGGTTGTCATTTTGATTCTTTAACTGCTTACTCATCTTAACCAGATACTTAACAGTTACTTCATTGTTACATTTCAAATCATCCTGGGGGTCAATCATTACATGGGGTTGTCGACCAAACAGAATCTCAAAGGGAGACAGATTAAGAGGGGACCTGGGAGTGGTTCTGTTACTATATAATACAAGTGGCAAAGCTTCCGGCCACAACAATCCTGTTTCAGCCATCACTTTGCTCCACTTGTTCTTAATAGTGCTGTTTACTCTTTCCACTTTCGCACTCGCCTGGGGGTGGTACGGAGTATGCAGCTTACTATTAATTCCCATCAATTTACACATTACCTGGAAGACTTCACCTGTAAAATGGGTACCCCTATCGCTTTCAATTATCCTGGGGATACCATACCTGCACACAAATTCCTGCACAATTTTCTTTGCGGTAAATGTAGCGGTATTTGTGGCAGCGGGGAATGCTTCTACCCAATTTGAAAATACATCAATACAAACCAATACATACTTTAAATTTCTACAAGGTGGTAATTGTATGAAATCAATTTGTATTACCTGGAAAGGACCATCTGTAGGAGGGATATGGGATGGTTCTGTTGGTATTGTCTTTCCGATATTCTTCCTCAAGCAGGTGAGACATGTCATCGCTCTTTTACCTGCATGGGAAGAAAATCCTGGCGTGCACCAATAGGCTCTTACCAACTTACACATTCCTTCTTTGCCTAGATGAGTCAGCCCATGTGCTGCTTCCGCTAGACTTGGAAGGTATGCTCTGGGTGCCACTGGCTTACCCTGTCCATCTGTCCAGAGTCCTGAGGACTCCTGGCCATATCCTTTTGACCTCCAAACTGCCTTTTCTTGTGGTGAACACAAATTTTGCATTTCACACAATTTCTGTGTGCTTACAGTATTAAATACCATCAGTTGTGTGGTGTCTGTCTGCATGGGGGTACTGGCTGCTGATTTAGCAGCTTTGTCTGCTCGGCTGTTACCAAGTGACACTGGGTCTTGGCTGTACGTGTGGGCTTTACACTTGATAACAGCCACTCTGTCAGGTTCCTGTATTGCTGCTAAAAGTCTTTTGATGTGGGTTGCATGTGCCACGGGTGTGCCAGCTGCCGTCATGAAATTTCTAAGGCGCCATAGGGCCCCGAAATCATGAACTACTCCAAAGGCGTACCTAGAATCCGTGTAGATATTGGCTGATTTACCTTTAGCCAATTCACACGCTCTGGTTAGGGCGACCAGTTCAGCAACTTGTGCTGAGTGAGGTGGGCCCAGGGGTTCCGCTTCTATGGTAACTTTGTCATCTACGACTGCGTATCCAGTACACAAGTCTCCCGAGTCCGTCTGTCTGTGACAACTACCGTCAGTGTAGAAAGTGAAATCTACACCTTCCAGTGGGTTGTCACTGATGTCAGGCCTTGCCGTGAAATTTTGGGTCAAATATTCCATACAATCATGTGAGTCAGTGTCTGTACTAAATCCTCCTTTGCCATCACTCTCATCCCCCACCCTTTGTGCCTGTCCAGGCACACCTGGGAGATACGTTGCCGGATTTAGTGCACTGCATCTCTTTATGGTGATGTTTACAGGGGCCATTAGTGCTAATTCCCACCTTGTAAACCGTGCGGATGAGACGTGTCTGGTTTGGGCAGAATTTAATAATGCTGACACTGCATGAGGAGTATGGATTGTGAGGTTGTGTCCTAGCACTACATCTTCGCTTTTACTCACTAGCAATGCTATCGCTGCAACACTTCGCAAGCATGTGGGGAGGGATCGCGCTACCATGTCTAGCTGAGCGCTGTAGTAGGCTACCGGCCTGCTGGCATCACCGTGTTTCTGGGTTAAGACACCTGCCGCACATCCAGCATTTTCCGGACCGTACAGTTCAAAGGGTTTCCCATAATCTGGCATACCTAATGCTGGTGCCTGCGTTAGGCACTGCTTGAGTCTCTCAAATGCCAGCTCAGACTCGTCTGTGTGCGAGATCCGATCTGGTTTGTTTGATGAGACCATCTCCTGTAAAGGTAGGGCCATTATGGAAAATCCTGGGATCCAGTTACGACAGTACCCACACATTCCTAGGAACGTGCGAATCTGTTGCTGAGTCTGTGGCAGGGTCATGTCATGAATTGCCTGTACTCTATCAGTGGTAAGGTGTCTCAGTCCTCGTGTCAAACAATGCCCCAAATTTTTTACCTTGGTCTGGCATAATTGCAACTTGTCTTTTGAAACCTTGTGTCCTGTATCAGAAAGGTGAAACAGAAGCTGTTTCGTGTCTCTCAAGGACGATTCAAGTGAATCAGAACACAGCAGTAAGTCGTCTACATACTGTATTAATATTGATCCACTCTCAGGTTGAAAGGATTGTAAACAATCATGCAAAGCCTGTGAGAAAATACTTGGGCTGTCGATGAAACCTTGTGGTAAATGAGTCCAGGTGTACTGTACTCCTCTATATGTAAATGCAAACAAATATTGGCTGTCAGGGTGCAGAGGTACCGAGAAGAAAGCGGAGCAGAGGTCAATTACAGTGAAAAATTTGGCAGTGGGAGGGATTTGCATAAGGATGACAGCTGGATTTGGTACTACGGGGAATTGGCTCTCAACTATTTTGTTGATCCCCCTTAGATCCTGCACTAGCCTGTAACCCCTCCCCCCACTCTTTTTAACAGGGAAGATGGGACTATTGGCAGTGCTGGACGTTCTAACCAGAATGCCCTGTTGTAGCAAGCGCTCTATTACTGGGTAAACTCCTAATTCCACCTCTGGCTTCAGAGGATACTGTGGGATTTTTGGAGCTATCCTACCATCTTTACTTGAACTACTACAGGAGCTACATTTGGCATCAATCCAGTGTCTTGTCCATCCTCTGTCCAAAGTGATTCCGGTATCTGGGAAATCATTTCCTCTACCTTGGACGGACATCTATGTGTAACAGCAGTATGCGTCATTAACTTTTGTGGGGTGTCTAACATATCCTGCACTTCCTGAGCGTGATTCTCAGGTATATCTAAGAATACACCTTCAGGAGTACAATATATGACACATCCCATCTTGCACAGTAAATCTCTACCAAGTAGATTAGTCGGAGCCGATGCAGCCAGCAGAAAGGAATGCTTAATCTGTAAAGGCCCTATCGTAATCTCTGCTGGTTTGCTTAACGGGTAGTATTGTACTACTCCCGTTACTCCCATGGCTGGAATTGTCTTACCAGTGGTCTTCATACCCACTGTTGAATTTAACACTGACTTGGCCGCCCGCGTGTCTACAAGGAAAGGTAGAGACCTACCAGCTACATCAATTGTGACCTCGGGTTCACTTCCAAGGCTCGCAATTAATTTCACTGGCTGCAAACTACAGGTGTGGCCCCACCCCTATTGTAAATTGTGACCTTCCCGCAGCGCATTGGTTGCTACAATATGTGAGGGAGGTAACTGGGAATTTTCAGAGACTTGCCAGTCTCTTTTTGGTGGGTACCTTCTCGTTTCCCCTGTATGTGGCTCATAACTCCGTCTCTGCGGTCCCTGATCCATCTACGTGTGTCATACTGTGTGTCATGCTCTGGTCTAGGGGGTCGATATACATTGTGTGAATTTCTATTGGTGCAGTTACGTGCAAAATGTCCTTCCCTGTTACAATTGTAACATTTTACCATATACGGCTTACCACCAGGGGTCTGAGATTTAGACTTAGGCAGCTTTGTTGCAAGGGCTTGGATACTTATGGCCATCAGCTTATCACCCTGTGACTCCCTGCGTCTTGTGATGTTCCTGTCGTGCCCGACAGCAGTCTCTCTTAAGGCGGCCACCGACATACCTCTCCAGTTAGGTTGAGTGGTTTGTACCCTATTTCTTAATACTTCCTTTAAACCGTCCATCAATACGGACACCGCTACCTCTCTATGATGTACATTTGCCTCAATGTCCATGATCCCAGTATATCTAGCCATTTCCTCCAGTGCCCGGTGGAAATAATCAGAAGCAGTTTCTCCTTCCATTTGCTTAATGGAGAAAATTTTGTTCCATTTTACAACGGCTGGGAAATATACTCCTAACTGCAGATTGATCTGTTTAACATTTTCCTGATTGTACTCGTCAGTGAGGGCTACCTCAGCATCCAATTTACAATCTGTAATGAATTTGACAGGGTCAATACTAGAGGGCAGACATGCCCGCAGTAGTGTCCGCCAATCTTTGTTGTTAGGTTCAGTGGAGTTACCTAGGTCCTTAATGAACCTTTGACATGCAGCTAGATCTTTTCTGGGATCGGGAAATTCAGACAAAATTGTTCTTAATTCTGCCCGGGACCAGGGACAATGCATTGCAATATTCCTGATGGGTGTGACTCCATTTGTGTCGGTCTTGCCATTGGGGACCGCTATCACCCTGACAGGATTAAGATTAATTACCTCACTCTGGGTTGATTCTACACTGTGTGGTGTAACAGTTTCAGCATATTGTACAGTGCCGTACTTACCTGTAGACACAACCTCACCTGTCCCTGCACTATGGGCCTTCGCTACCGCTCTTACTGGTTGGGCCGTGCCCACTGGAGTATCGTTTATGGTGGCCGCTAGAGAGAGAGCTGAAATCGCAGTGGGCTCATCTTCCTGGTCGCATTCCTGAGGGAAGTTTAGAATGGGATACAACTTGCACGGGTTAGTGTTAGCATCAACATTTGCATTAACATTCATTTTACTCTTATCACTACTATATTTGTTAAGTGCACTCTTTTCGTACACCCGTATGCCATTCTCTGCAGCCACTTTTTCCCCTACTATATACGGTGGTGGTACCGTTGCTATCAGACTTCTACCAGGATTTTAATTTGCTTTTTGAGCTAATTCCTGCTGTATTTCACTCTCCTGTTGCCATAACTGTAAACAATCATAATGTCTAATCCTCTGTTTTGCAGATTTTATCAAACATATCCTCTTTCTTAGATTTTGGGGAACTGTTCTCCATCATCCTCAGTCATTCGTTCCCATTCTTTGCATAATACCTGTGTGTGTGATCCGTATTTCTCACACATTATATACCGTGCTGACCCTTTGGGCCAACAACTACCAACGTGAACCCTTGTTGGTCGTCCCTTACTTGAGCAACTGGCCCCCATTGTTTGCAGATATTGCTGTCTCAGCGAATTCTTACAAAACAAACCAAGTTCCCAGAGATAAGGCGACGGTGAAAGTTCAACGAGTGCCTTCACTCACTCACGCCCCTATTGGCCAATAAGAATTCCAGCAATGTGCCCACCACTGGTCGTACCCAATCTCGGGATCTTTTTGTAACCTCTATTTACTGGGGCGTGTGGGAGTATGCTAACCCTTCCCAGTAAATATTAGTTGTTGGAGATTTCCTGAGTGAACAGCGAAACTCCCTTAAAATAACAAAAACCTACACAAATCACGTTAAAATGTACAAATAGCGTCTATGATCCCACAGCAAATTTTAGTGGGTATCAAGGTGACCTAACTAATGTACACAGTAGCGTGCGGTCCAGTCGCACTGAGTATAAGTACCTATTACTTATTCGCATTGCGACCAATGGAATCGGTTGTTTAGGCTGCAAAACCTTCAGCCGGAGCGTTATACTGAACGGGCCTATATGGGTACTTCGCCAACCCCCGGGGCTGCGCTTTCTTAACCTTCGCAGTCCTCTTTGTCTGCGGATACTACTTGCTCCTTTACCTTATACAATGTTAACGTGAGCAAGCCAATCCCACACCACCAAGTGTCCACTCACCTGGTGTGGTCTCCGACGGGATCCCGATTTCTGGGTTCACAAAAAGAATACCTTTATTTGCACACTCACTCATATGCACTCTGATTTTTCTGTACAGAAATTACTTTCATTCAGGCAGACAGTTCAATCCCCGGGTTTTGCAATAGAAAAAGGTTCTTTTTAAACTAAACTTTTGGAAACTGAACAAACTTGTGCTATTATCGCGTGGCTACTATACCGCCCACACTAAAACAATGTTATCGTGTGATTTGAATTTAGTGGGCGTATCCGCACACTGCGTTGCGTAAACATGCCACTCGTGTAGGCCTTTGCGTTTGCATACGTAATCTCGCACGTTGCCCGAGACACGTATGCAAAAGACCAGATACGCTCACAGTAACGCAAATAACACGCTTCTATAAATGTAAACGATGTTCAACTATAATCGCTTACCGAACACCACACAGCGTCTGTTATGCTGTGTGCGTGTCCTTTACAATTATTACCTTAAATATTACTTTTATAATCTCAACTAAATAGCACCAAATTTCCTCAGCACATGTCTAACAATCAATTCTAATGGCAACTAGAGAGTGACTATGCGAGAATACATAAATAAAAATGCAGGTGTGTGTGCGTGTATTATGTGCGCAATTGGCGCCAAACAGAGAGAGAGAGAGAGAGAGAGAGAGAGAGAGAAAAAACAGATTTAAAACAATAGCTGTATGTTCTTACCTTCCTCGGATCTCACCAGCATCCCTACAAACCAAGCAAAGCAGACGCAGACGCTTATCCGATCAGCACTACTGTATCCCCAACCACAAACACGGATACAGGGGATACTACCTTTCCGCCCTTTGCTGATCGATAAAGTCTGCGCGTTTTTGCCTGACTGCGGATATGAGGTGGACTGGACGAGTCCCCAATTGATAAAGCTAAATATTTACCTTTTAACATAAGCTATTTACTAATACCGTGTAGCCGTAATGGCCGCTAAACCACGTGCACGTGCTACGCGCTTTGTACGCTATTTGCGTACAAAGACCTTGCACGTGGTACGCAAGTTACGTACACACGCTGCGCTGGGTGTACGGAATACACACAGCGAGCGTACACACAGACAATAACCTTTTTAAACCTTAAACAGAATATGCTTACACTGTAAACCTTAATACCGTGATACTGTAATGATGTAACACTGATTAACCTTAGTATTTAAGCCAGCTGTTTGAGCGATTGAGATGCTCAGAAACCCTTAGTAATAATTGGTGAAACACACAAACACTTGTTAAGGTTCCAACACCTTACTAGATGATTTTAGTATGTAAAAGGGAAAAGAAAACAGTTTACAGCTTATACACTACAAACCTAACATTAATAACTAAACAGAATAACTAAACAGAAATATACACAATAGCGAACGAACGCAAACACAAATACATAGAATAAGAATAAATGGCTTACATTAAACGGGTAACAAAGTGGCCACAGAGAACATACCATACGGGGGAACACTCGCTAGCGCAACCGGATCCAGTCCTCCAATTATCCGACAGATAAATGTTGATGAGAGAGAGTACTGGCCGGTCAGGGGACAGTGGCCTTTATCAGAGCCGGCCCTAACCCATATGATGCCCTAGGCAAGATTTTGGCTGGTGCCCCCTAGCACCACCGCTAGTTCTGCAATAGATGCCTGGCATGAGTAAGCTGGCAGCTTTGCTAACGTCGGGCGCATTTTGTTTATGAAAATGCGTCTTATTTGCATTACTATGTAGCTAGAATGCACAAGCAGCTTCTGCTGATTAAAATGATATGCGGCATGCCTATATGCGATGTGCGACTGCGGCTGTATCTGTATATATGAAATGCTACATTACAGTGATTTCCAGGAATACATGCAACGTAGCATTTCGTATGCAGATACAGCCGCAGTCACACACAGAATATAGGCATGCCGCATATCATTTTAATCAGCAGAAGCTGCTGGTGCCCCTAAGCATACCAAATGCCCTAGGCATTTGCCTAGTTTGCCTATGCCTATGGCCGGCTCTGGCCTTTATATACACAACATACAGTACACTACAATGGGCCCTACAATCTCATTGTTCATTGGACACAGGAATGTATCTCTGTATTATAACAAAAGGTCATAGGTGGATTTGAACAGGTGGGCTGTGACTATTTCAAACTGCTCAGGTAAGAGGTATCCACAGGATTCCCGCCGCATGGATAATGAACTGCAAATACAGTAAATGTCCATAAACTTCTTATAGACATAACTATATGCAGGAGCGATTAATCTCTTCCTAACCAACACCAGAATGTTTCTAATAAAATACTCTTCAGTTAGGTACTAGACACCACCGTTCATCCTTTGCCTGACCCTTCATATCATGCAAAGAGGAATTCCCAAGTCCCCAAACCATTTACACTAAACATACTTGCAGATATTATTAAGGGGAATACTATCTACAAAACACGCTATATGGGTTAACTATGCTATAAACGAGTCGCCAGCTACAGGCTCACAAACTCCGCCGTAAATACCCACATTATGCGCACTATCGCTGGAGTGATATTACGCAACTTGCGGATGTGTGCACGTACGGCGGACTGAGTGCACGCGCAGCGGGCATGTGCATGGGGTTAGTATATGGCAATGTGAAGCATGGTATTTTTCGACTTTGACAAGCCAAACTAACATCACGTGGGGAAACATGAAGAACATATCCACAAATAACTATACATCCCGTCCGAGACAATACAACAACATAATAGGCATAAAAGAAACCGTATACTTGCAAGTATAGAAATCACGCCCGCCGCGCCAGAAAGCGTCTGTCCAGCCACACGGATGCTTCACGAGGGGTCATGAAGAATTTTGTTTCTCCGTCTGAAACTACCCGCAGTTTAGACGGAAAGAGCATGGCATAGGGGATATTCAGTTCACGCAGCCTGCGTTTCAGAGGGACAAACTGAGCTCTTTCCTTTTGGACGTCGACGGCAAAATCCGGAAAAACTGAAACTGGGGAACCGTTCCACTTAAGAGGACCCTTAGTGCGGGCCAGTCTCAGAATCACATCTCTATCCCGATAATGAAGGAGTTTGGCAATAAACGTATGGGGAGGTGCCCCTGGAGGCAGAGCCGGCCTTAGGCATAGGCAAACTATGCAAATGCCTAGGGCATTTGGTATGCTTAGGGGCACCAGCAGCTTCTGCTGATTAAAATGATATGCGGCATGCCGTTATTCTGTGTGTGACTGCGGCTGTATCTGCATACGAAATGCGACGTTGCAGTGTATTCCTGGAAATCACTGTAATGTAGCATTTCGTATGCAGATACAGCCACAGTCGCACACAGAATATAGGCATGCTGTATATCATTTTAATCAACAGAAGCTGCTTGTGCAGCCTAGCCACATAGTAATGTAAATAAGATGCATTTTCATAAACAAAAGGCGCCCGACGTTAGCAGAGCTGCCAGCTGACTCATGCCAGGCATCTCCTGCAGAACTAGCGGCGGTGCTAGGGGGCACCAGCCAAAATCTTGCCTAGGGCATCATATTGGTTAGGGCCGGCTCTGCCTGGAGGTAATGGACGCATCTGGACCCTATGGGCGTGCTCCACTGCAAAGTGTGAGGTGAACTCCTCTGCTCCGAACGAATCCAACAGCCAACGTTCAAGAAATTTTTCAGGGGAAGCACCCTCCTCTTTCTCCGGAAGACCGATGAATCTCCCCTCCATATCCGTCATCTTTTTATGTACCTCCGTCATCTGAGACTCCAGAGCAGAAGTGCGTCTATCGAGAGGCGTTACCGTATCTTCCAGCGTGGAGATGCGCGTCTCCACTTCACCGACCCTCTCTCGCATCTGCTGGAGGTCGTGGTGTATAATGGATAAGTCCGCCTGGACCTGACCGATCCTGTCGGCCAAGCGGGCTTCACTGGCCGTGACCGCGTCCAGCACCTTTTGCAAAGCAGTATCGGTGGCCTCCACAGATGAGGAGCTTGCCGACGGAGAAGGCGGTGCCGAGGTCGACCGTACCTCCCCCACCTGTTGGGACCGTGTCAGAGGATTTCTGGCAAACTTCTCTAACTTCGCCGCAGCCGCGGCAGTCTGATGCGGTTTGACCATTATAGCCGAGCGGACGGCAGATGGCAAGAAAGTATAGTAAAAAGTATATCACAAACTGTCCAGGGGCGGCCAAAGAATAATATAGTGCAGTATATCAGAATTGCCCAGTCGCTGCCTGCGGGTAAGTATAGTATATCAAAACTGTCCAGTGAGCATATAGTGTATCAGAATAATCAGCCTCCGCTAGCCCAGAATGATAAATCACAACAGGATATTCCTCAGCATGAGGGACATATGCAGCGTGAATCTTGGCCAGATATGCCTTGTGGGATGCTGAAACAGAGCAACAAGTAGGCCCTCCAGGGGTTAATAGTACATCACTTCTCCCTGTCCCTATGCGGAGCAGAGCAGGGCAAGGCAGCACTTATATTGTTCCCTGTCCCTATGTGAAACAGAACAGGGCAGGACAGCAACTATATTGTGGGGAGGGCACAGGCACTTATATCACACAGCTGTGCCGTGTACCTCTTCCCCCCCCCGCAGCAGAGTTCAGGAGGTCAGAGCGGGAGATTACAGGCTGGCTGGGGCCACCGGAGCGAGCGGGGAGAGCGGCAGCGGGTCACGTGACAGCGCCGCGGCCGGGGACCGCTCGGAGACGCTCCCAGCACAGACAGAGCAAGGGAGGAGAAGCGGCTGCTACTATCTCCCCGGCAACGGCAGAGGGGAAGCCGCGGACTCCGGCGCAGGCAGCACTCAGACGGGAGCCGGGTGCAGGCAATCAGCGTGGGGATGGCGGCGCCTCACGTGGTCCAGCAGGCACCGGACCCCCGCACACTGGAGTCGCTCTGCCGCAGCGGATGGAGGACAGACGGGTCCCAGAGCAGCACAGGGGCATCTCCACACTGTCCTGCAGGAAATGGGGTGGCTTGCAGGCCCAGGGGGGGATACAGGATGGGATATCAGGATAGTGTAGCTGGAGAGACACACAGCCTGTGTGCTACTCCATGTCCACCGAAGCCACGCCCCCTTATCCCCTTTTTTAGACAGTGAAGCGTTCTCTTTTATCCCCTTATATCCCCTTATACAGACAGTGTAGCGTTTTCTTATATCTCCTTATACAGACAGTGTAGCGTTCTCTTATATTCCGCTATACAGACACTGTAGCATTCTCTTCTATCCCATTATACAGACAGTGTAGCGTTCTCTTATATTCCCTTGTACAGTCAGTGTAGCATTCTCTTATATTCCGTTATATACAGTGTTACGTTCTATTTTATCCCCTTATACAGACAGTGTTGCGTTCTCTTCTATTCCGTTATACAGACAGTGTAGCGTTCTCTTCTATCCCCTTATACAGACAGTGTAGAATTCTCTTTTATACCCTTATAGAGACAGTGTAGCATTCTCTTATATACCCTTATACAGACAGCGTTACGTTCTCTTTTATCCCCTTATACAGACAGTGTAGAATTCTCTTATATCCCGTTATACAGACAGCGTTACGTTCTCTTTTATCCCCTTATACAGACAGTGTAGCATTCTCTTATATCCCCTTATACAGACAGTTTTACATTCTCTTTTATCACCTTATACAGACAGTGTAGCGTTGTCTTATATCTCCTTATACAGACAGTGTAGCATTCTCTTATATTTCGCTATACAGACACTGTAGCATTCTCTTCTATCCCATTATACAGACAGTGTAGAGTTGTATTTTATCCCCTTATACAGACAGTGTAGCGTTCTCTTATATTCCATTATACAGACAGTGTTACGTTCTATTTTATCCCCTTATACAGACAGTGTAGCATTCTCTTATATCCCCTTATACAGACAGTTTTACGTTCTCTTTTATCACCTTATACAGATAGTGTTGCGTTCTCTTATATTCCCTCATACACACAGTGTAGCGTTTTCTTATATCCCCTTATACACACAGTGTAGCTTTCTCTTATATCCCCTTATACAGACAGTGTTCCGTTCGCTTTCATCCCCTTATACAGACAGTGTTGTGTTCTCTTCTATTCCGTTATACAGACAGTGTAGCGTTCTCTTCTATCTCCTTATACAAACAGTGTAGCATTCTCTTTTATACCCTTATAGAGACAGTGTAGAGTTCTCTTATATCCCCTTATACAGACAGTGTTCCGTTCGCTTTTATCCCCTTATACAGACAGTATTACGTTCTCTTTATCCCCTTATACAGTGTTGCGTTCTCTTCTATCCCCTTATACAGACAGTGTTGCGTTCTCTTCTATCCCCTTATACAGACAGTGTAGAATTCTCTTTTATACCCTTATAGAGACAGTGTAGTGTTCTCTTATATCCCGTTATACAGACAGCGTTACGTTCTCTTTTATCCCCTTATACAGACAGTGTAGCATTCTCTTATATCCCCTTATGCAGACAGTTTTACGTTCTCTTTTATCACCTTATACAGATAGTGTTGCGTTCTCTTATATTCCCTCATACACACAGTGTAGCGTTTTCTTATATCCCCTTATACACACAGTGTAGCTTTCTCTTATATCCCCTTATACAGACAGTGTTCCGTTCGCTTTTATCCCCTTATACAGACAGTGTTGTGTTCTCTTCTATTCCGTTATACAGACAGTGTAGTGTTCTCTTCTATCCCCTTATACAAACAGTGTAGAATTCTCTTTTATACCCTTATACAGACAGTGTAGCGTTCTCTTATATCCCCTTATACAGACAGTGTTCCGTTCGCTTTTATCCCCTTATACAGACAGTATTACGTTCTCTTTATCCCCTTATACAGACAGTGTAGCGTTCTCTTCTATCCCCTTATACAGACAGTGTAGCATTCTCTTATATCCCCTTATACAGACAGTGTTACGTTCTCCTTATCCCCTTATACAGACAGTGTTGCGTTCTCTTCTATTCCGTTATACAGACAGGGTAGCGTTCTCTTCTATCCCCTTATACAGACAGTGTAGCATTCTCTTATATCCCCTTATACAGACAGTGTTACGTTCTCCTTATCCCCTTATACAGACAGTGTTGCGTTCTCTTATATTCCCTTTTACAGACAGTGTAGCATTCTCTTATATCCCGTTATACAGACAGTGTAGTGTTCTCTTTAATACCCTTATACAGACATTGTAGCGTTCTCTTATATTCCATTATTCAGACAATGTAGCGTTCTCTTATATCTAGTGATGTGCGCCGGAAATGTTTCTGGTTTTGTGTTTTGGTTTTGGATTCGGTTCCGCGGCCGTGTTTTGGATTCGGACGCGTTTTGGCAAAACCTCCCTGAAAATTTTTTGTCGGATTCGGGTGTGTTTTGGATTCGGGTGTTTTTTTACAAAAAACCCTCAAAAACAGCTTAAATCATAGAATTTGGGGGTCATTTTGATCCCATAGTATTATTAACCTCAATAACCATAATTTCCACTCATTTTCAGTCTATTCTGAACACCTCACACCTCACAATATTATTTTTAGTCCTAAAATTTGCACCGAGGTCGCTGGATGGCTAAGCTAAGCGACCCAAGTGGCCGACACAAACACCTGGCCCATCTAGGAGTGGCACTGCAGTGTCAGACAGGATGGCACTTCAAAAAAATAGTCCCCAAACAGCACATGATGCAAAGAAAAAAAGAGGTGCACCAAGGTCGCTGGATGGCTAAGCTAAGCGACCCAAGTGGCCGACACACACCTGGCCCATCTAGGAGTGGCACTGCAGTGTCAGACAGGATGGCACTTCATAAAAATAGTCCCCAAACAGCACATGATGCAAAAAAAAAAAAAAAAGAGGTGCACCAAGGTCGCTGGATGGCTAAGCTAAGCGACACAAGTGGCCGACACAAACACCTGGCCCATCTAGGAGTGGCACTGCAGTGTCAGGCAGGATGGCACTTCAAAAAAATAGTCCCCAAACAGCACATGATGCAAAGAAAAAAAGAGGCGCACCAAGGTCGCTGTGTGACTAAGCTAAGCGACACAAGTGGCCGACCCAAACACCTGGCCCATCTAGGAGTGGCACTGCAGTGTCAGGCAGGATGGCACTTCAAAAAAATTGTCCCCAAACAGCACATGATGCAAAGAAAAATGAAAGAAAAAAGAGGTGCAAGATGGAATTGTCCTTGGGCCCTCCCACCCACCCTTATGTTGTATAAACAGGACATGCACACTTTAACGAACCCATCATTTCAGCGACAGGGTCTGCCACACGACTGTGACTGAAATAACTGGTTGGTTTGGGCCCTCACCAAAAAAGAAGCAATCAATCTCTCCTTGCACAAACTGGCTCTACAGAGGCAAGATGTCCACCTCATCATCATCCTCCGATTCCTCACCCCTTTCACTGTGTACATCCCCCTCCTCACAGATTATTAATTCGTCCCCACTGGAATCCACCATCTCAGGTCCCTATGTACTTTCTGGAGACAATTGCTGGTGAATGTCTCCACGGAGGAATTGATTATAATTCATTTTGATGAACATCATCTTCTTGTGTCTTCCGGAAAGAGAGATACAACGTAGGTTTTAAATCTAGGATCGAGCACGGTGGCCAAAATGTAGTGCTCTGATTTCAACAGATTGACCACCCGTGCATCCTGGTTAAGCGAATTAAGGGCTCCATCCACAAGTCCCACATGCCTAGCGGAATCGCTCTGTTTTAGCTCCTCCTTCAATGTCTCCAGCTTCTTCTGCAAAAGCCTGATGAGGGGAATGACCTGACTCAGGCTGGCAGTGTCTGAACTGACTTCACGTGTGGCAAGTTCAAAGGGTTGCAGAACCTTGCACAACGATGAAATCATTCTCCACTGCGCCTGAGTCAGGTGCTTTCCCCCTCCTTTGCCTATATCGTGGGCAGATGTATAGGCTTGAATGGCCTTTTGCTGCTCCTCCATCCTCTGAAGCATATAGAGGGTTGAATTCCACCTCTTTATCACCTCTTGCTTCAGATGATGGCAGGGCAGGTTCAGGAGTATTTGGTGGTGCTCCAGTCTTCGGCACGCGGTGGCTGAATGCCGAAAGTGGCCCGCAATTCGTCGGGCCACAGACAGCATCTCTTGCACGCCCCTGACGTTTTTTAAATAATTCTGCACCACCAAATTCAATGTATGTGCAAAACATGGGACGTGCTGGAATTTGCCCAGATGTAATGCACGCACAATATTGCTGGCGTTGTACGATGTCACAAATCCCCAGGAGAGTCCAATTGGGGTAAGCCATTCTGCGATGATCTTCCTCAGTTTCCGTAAGAGGTTGTCAGCTGTGTGCCTCTTCTGGAAAGCGGTGATACAAAGCGTAGCCTGCCTAGGAACGAGTTGGCGTTTGCGAGATGCTGCTACTGGTGCCGCCGCTGCTGTTCTTGCTGCGGGAGGCAATACATCTACCCAGTGGGCTGTCACAGTCATATAGTCCTGAATCTGCCCTGCTCCACTTGTCCACATGTCCGTGGTTAAGTGGACATTGGGTACAACTGCATTTTTTAGGACACTGGTGACTCTTTTTCTGACGTCTGTGTACATTTTCGGTATCGCCTGCCTAGAGAAATGGAACCTAGATGGTATTTGGTACCGGGGACACAGTACCTCAATCAAGTCTCTAGTTGCCTCTGAATTAACGGTGGATACCGGAACCACGTTTCTCACAGCCCAGGCTGCCAAGGCCTGACTTAACCGCTTTGCAGCAGGATGACTGCTGTGATATTTCATCTTCCTCGCAAAGGACTGTTGGACAGTCAATTGCTTACTGGAAGTAGTACAAGTGGTCTTCCGACTTCCCCTCTGGGATGACGATTGACTCCCAGCAGCAACAACAGCAGCACCAGCAGCAGTAGGCGTTACACTCAAGGATGCATCGGAGGAATCCCAGGCAGGAGAGAACTCGTCAGACTTGCCAGTGACATGGCCTGCAGGACTATTGGCTTTCCTGTGTAAGGTGGAAATTGACACTGAGGGAGTTGATGGTGTGGTTTGCAGGAGCTTGGTTACAAGAGGAAGGGATTTAGTGGTCAGTGGACTGCTTCCGCTGTCATCCAAAGTTTTTGAACTTGTCACTGACTTATGATGAATGCGCTGCAGGTGATGTATAAGGGAGGATGTTCTGAGGTCGTTAATGTCCTTACCCCTACTTATTACAGCTTGACAAAGGCAACACACGGCTTGACACCTGTTGTCCGCATTTGTGTTGAAATAATTCCACACCGAAGAGCTGATTTTTTTGGTATTTTGACCAGGCATGTCAATGGCCATATTCCTCCCACGGACAACAGGTGTCTCCCCGGGTGCCTGACTTAAACAAACCACCTCACCATCAGAATCCTCCTTGTCAATTTCCTCCCCAGCGCCAGCAACACCCATATCCTCATCCTGGCGTACTTCAACAGTGACATCTTCAATTTGACTATCAGGAACTGGACTGCGGGTGCTCCTTCCAGCACTTGCAGGGGGCGTGCAAATGGTGGAAGGTGCAAGCTCTTCCCGTCCAGTGTTGGGAAGCTCAGGCATTGCAACCGACACAATTGGACTCTCCTTGGGGATTTGTGATAAGGAAGAACGCACAGTTCTTTGCTGTGCTTTTGCCAGCTTAAGTCTTTTCATTTTTCTAGCGAGAGGATGAGTGCTTCCATCCTCATGTGAATCTGAACCAGTAGCCATGAACATAGGCCAGGGCCTCAGCCGTTCCTTGCCACTCCGTGTCGTAAATGGCATATTGGCAAGTTTACGCTTCTCATCAGACGCTTTCAATTTAGATTTTTGGGTCATTTTAC
This sequence comes from Pseudophryne corroboree, assembly GCF_028390025.1. Lineage (NCBI taxonomy): Eukaryota > Metazoa > Chordata > Amphibia > Anura > Myobatrachidae > Pseudophryne > Pseudophryne corroboree. The sequence continues at coordinate 349,962,561 of NC_086453.1, read as the reverse complement.
TGAACTTTTGTTTTTTGGATTTTACATGCTCTCTGCTATGACATTGGGCATCGGCCTTGGCAGACGACGTTGATGGCATTTCATCGTCTCGGCCATGACTAGTGGCAGTGGCCTACTGTACTGTAATGCTATATATTATATACTGGTTTTCAGCAAACTGTGCAAAACTTAAATGCACCACAGGTATGGATGGATAGTATACTTGACGACACAGAGGTAGGTACAGCAGTGGCCTACTGTACCGTAATGCTATATATTATATACTGGTGGTCAGCAAACTGTGCAAAACTTAATGCACCACAGGTATGGATGGATAGTATATTAAAGATAAGAGAAAAGACAATGTAATGTAATCTTATCTCTTTTCTCTTATCTTTAATGTAGTTTATCTACAAATTTCTTGGGAGCACCACCAATCAAAAAGCAGTTCTGAATTTGTGTTGTAAACTGCTCACATATTGGTTATTATATCATTCAAATATTCACACACTTACATGGTACTGGTGCGGATTCACACTTACTATAGTTGTATGGATGGATAGTATACTTGACGACACAGAGGTAGGTACAGCAGTGGCCTTCTGTACCGTACTCCTATATATTATATACTGGTGGTCAGCAAAATTATGCACTGTACTCCTACTATATACTACAATGCAGCACAGATATGGAGTGTTTTTCAGGCAGACAACGTATACTGGTGGTCACTGGTCAGCAAAACTCTGCACTGTACTCCTCCTATATAATACTGGTGGTCCCCAGTCCCCACAATAAAGCAGTGTGAGCACAGATATATGCAGCACACTGAGCACAGATATGGAGTGTTTTTCAGGCAGACAACGTATACTGGTGGTCACTGTCAGCAAAACTCTGCACTGTACTCCTCCTATAATATAATACAGCTGCTCCCCAGTCCCCACAATTAAGCAGTGTGAGCACAGATATATGCAGCACACTGAGCACAGATATGGAGTGTTTTTCAGGCAGAGAACGGATAAAACTGGTGGTCACTGGTCAGCAAAACTATGCACTGTACTCCTCCTATATTATTAATATACAGCTGCTCCCCAGTCCCCACAATTAAGCAATAAGCAAGCACAAATATTTGCATAAACAATACACGGAGAGGACGCCAGCCACGTCCTCTCCCTAACATTTCCAATGCACGAGTGAAAATGGCGGCGACGCGCGGCTGCTTATATAGAATCCGAATCTCGCGAGAATCCGACAGCAGGATGATGACGTTCGGGCGCGCTCGGGTTAACCGAGCCATACGGGAGAATCCGAGTATGCCTCGGACCCGTGTAAAATGGGTGAAGTTCGGGGGGGTTCGGTTTCCGAGGAACCGAACCCGCTCATCACTACTTATATCCCCTTATACAGTGTAGCGTTCTCTTTTATCCCCTTATACAAACAGTGTAGCGTTCTCCTCTATCCCCTTATACAGACAGTGTAGCGTTCTCTTCTATCCCCTTATACAGACAGTGTAGCATTCTCCTCTATCCCCTTATACAGACAGTGTAGCGTTCTCCTCTATCCCCTTATACAGACAGTGTAGCGTTCTCTTCTATCCCCTTATACAGACAGTGTAGCGTTCTCCTCTATCCCCTTATACAGACAGTGTAGCGTTCTCTTCTATCCCCTTATACAGACAGTGTTATGTTCTGGTCTATCCCCTTATACAGACAGTGTAGCGTTCTCTTCTATCCCCTTATACAGACAGTGTAGCGTTCTCTTCTATCCCCTTATACAGACAGTGTTATGTTCTCGTCTATCCCTTTAAACAGACAGTGTAGCGTTCTTATATTCCTTCATACAGACAGCGTTATGTTCTCTTTTATCCCCTTATACAGACAGAGCCATCTTAACAGCAGTATAGGCCCCTGGGCACAGCAATGCCCTGGGACCCCTACCCATCCTCCAGCAGTAGGGTTGGGGGGTGCTATCAGCGGCAGCTTTGATGTCCCGTGGGCGGTAGGGGGTGTTCTATCTTCCGCTCAGCATGTAGGACCTGGAGCAGTAATTTTTGCTAATTACTCCTTTACTGCACAGATGGGGCTAAACTGTAGAAGGGGGCAGTGGGCTGAATGAAGAAGCCCTGGTACATGACTTCCAGGGTGGTAGGGGTGTTTAATATGTAGGGGAGGCGTGGATAGTGGAGCGGGCTTAATATTTAGCATTTTCTGGTGGGAGGGCAGCTTGCTTGACTGCAGATATCTCAAGTTCCTGAAAATATATTTCTTAGCTTTGAATAGGATAAAAAACTAAAGAGTCCCACCTTTCAGGAAGTTCTGGGGACTTGGGTATCAGAGTTCAGGAGCCAGAGCAATCCACCAACGAAAATCTAAAACTGCATATTAGGCGTGTGGAGCTGGAGCAGGGACCAGCTGCTTGAAGGCTGATATCTCTGGTTCTGGATAAAGTAGAGACAAGCTGCCAGTATCTACTAAATGGAGAGTTTCAGCTTTTGGAATATACCCTCAGAAAACAGGGACGTGCAGTCAGGGGAGGCAGTGCCTCCCCTGTCACTAATGATTAAAATAATACAAAGAAGATACATAAGACACATATTCTGTGTCATATGTCCCCTCTTTGTATTATTATAATCATTGTAGTCCATTGTAATACGTCTGGGAGGCACTGACAGCTAGTGCCTCCCGTAACCAGTGGGAACGGGACAAAGCGGGGGGCGGGGCCATGTGCTGGGCTGTAAAAGCCCATCACAAAAAGAGTAGAAAGCGGCACATATACAAGTGCCTCGCTAGCAGGGAAAGCACGCCCCTGCTAGCGAGGCACCTATGATTGGACAGCGGATCCAGTGCTGGATCCGCTGGTCCAATCACATAGACGCAGCTGGGAGAAGCGGCGGCGGGACACGTCAGGCACTGCTCCAGCGGCAGCGCGCCGGGATGCCCAGGAGACAGAGTGCATGCGGCGCTGACTTCATTATGAGCGGCTCCCCCCTCCCTGCCTCCTTACTCACAGCACTGTCCTTGCTGTTGCTGCCGCTGCCAGTCCGGCGCCTGTCACACATAGGCAGAGCCGGAAGACACAGTGCAGCAGCAGCGGTACATGGAGGAGGGGGGGGGGGGGGAGAGCGGAAGACAGCACCGCGAGAGCCAAGTGCAGAGAAGCTGGGAGTGCTTTATGCAGCGGGCGGCGCTAACTCCCTTCCTCCACTGCTCTCTCCCAGGGATCAGCACTGACACCTCTGCGGAAGGCACATATGCCGAGGACCCAGGTGAGGGGGGGGGTGAGTGAATGAAAGTAACGTGGGAAGGGGGGCAGCTCACACCCACAGATCACCAGAGACTCCCCCAGGTGACATGGCTGCAGGGAGCAGCAGTGGTGCGTTAAGGGGAGAGGGGGAGGGGCACTGTACACCAGCTAGTGTTGGGCTGGCTACGGAGTCTGCTGCTTGATGGTGAGGGGTTATTTTTATAAAAAGGGGCGTGGTCACATATCCGTGACTAAGCCACGCCCCCGATTTTGCCAAGTTTCCTGATCTGACTTCTGCTTTGCCTACTTTGCTGACACTGGCTCCTGCAGTGTGAGCTGGAGTCTCCAGTCTGGAGGTAGCTACTGTGGTAATGTGTGTGTGCCTCGGTATGAATGTGTGCCTCTGTGTGTCTCAGTAAAAGTGTGAGTGCCTCAGTGTGAGTGACAGTGTGTGTGTCTCAGTATGAGTGTGTGCGCCTCAGTGTGAGCAGGGCCGTCTTAACAGCAGTGTGGGCCCCTGGGCATAGCAATGCACTGGGGCCCTTACCCATCCTTCAGCGGTAGGGGTGGGGGGGGGGTGCTATCAGCGGCAGCTTTGATGTTTCTCGGGCGGTAGGGGGAGTTCTATCTTCCACTCAGCATGTAGGACCTGGAGCAATAATTTCTGCTAATTACCCCTTTACTGCACAGATGGAGTGGGAGGGAGAACACTAAACTGTAGAAGGGGACATTGGGCTGAATGAAGGGGCCTCGGTACATAACTTCCAGGGTGGTATGGGGTGTTTAATATAGGTAGGGGAGGGGTAGGTAGTGGAGTGGGCCTAATATTCTTCATTTTCTGGTGAGAGGGCAGCTTGCTTGACTGCAGATACAGTATCTCAAGTTCCTGGAAATTAGAGATGAGCGGGTTCGGTTCCTCTGAATCCGAACCCGCCCGAACTTCAGTTTTTTCTTCACGGGTCCGAGCGACTCGGATCTTCCCGCCTTGCTCGGTTAACCCGAGCGCGCCCGAACGTCATCATCCCGCTGTCGGATTCTCGCGAGGCTCGGATTCTATCGCGAGACTCGGATTCTATATAAGGAGCCGCGCGTCGCCGCCATTTTCACACGTGCATTGAGATTCATAGGGAGAGGACGTGGCTGGCGTCCTCTCCGTTTAGAGAAGAGAGTGAGACAGTAGAGAGAGACACAGTAGTAGTAATTTTGGGGAGCATTATTAGGAGGAGTACTACTATACTACTACTACTTGCTGAAGTGATATAGATTAGATAGTGTGACTGTATTAATTATCTGACTTGTGGGGGAGACACTGACAGTGGGGAGCAGTTAGAGTCTGAGAGCAGGACTCAGGAGTACATATAACGTACAGTGCACACTTTTGCTGCCAGAGTCAGTGCCACACTGCCATTGTGACCACACTGACCACCAGACCAGTATAATATATTTTGTTATTGTCTGCTTAGGAGTACTACTTGCAAGTTGCTGATAGTGTGACCAGTGACCTGACCACCAGTTTAATAATCAATCACCACCAGTTTAATATATATATATATATAATTGTATATAATATATATATATATAATATTGTATACCACCTACCCGTGGTTTTTTTTTTTTCATTCTTCTTTATACATACTACTATAGTAGCTTACTGTAGCAGTCTGCGGTGCTGCTGAGCTGACAGTGTCCAGCAGGTCCGTCATCAGTCATTACATAATAAATATATATACCTGTCCGGCTGCAGTACTAGTGATATTATATATACATATATATTGATTTCATCTCATTATCATCCAGTCTATATTAGCAGCAGACACAGTACGTTAGTCCACGGCTGTAGCTACCTCTGTGTCGGCACTCGGCAGTCCATCCATAATTGTATACCACCTCCCTGTGGTTTTTTTTTTTCTTTCTTCTTTGTACATACTACTATAGTATAGTAGCTTACTGTAGCAGTCTGCGGTGCTGCTGAGCTGACAGTGTCCAGCAGGTCCGTCATCAGTCATTACATAATAAATATACATACCTGTCCGGCTGCAGTACTAGTGATATTATATTGATTTCATCTCATTATCATCCAGTCTATATTAGCAGCAGACACAGTACGTTAGTCCACGGCTATAGCTACCTCTGTGTCGGCACTCGGCAGTCCATCCATAATTGTATACCACCTCCCCGTGGTTTTTTTTTTCTTTCTTCTTTGTACATACTACTATAGTATAGTAGCTTACTGTAGCAGTCTGCGGTGCTGCTGAGCTGACAGTGTCCAGCAGGTCCGTCATCAGTCATTACATAATAAATATACATACCTGTCCGGCTGCAGTACTAGTGATATTATATTGATTTCATCTCATTATCATCCAGTCTATATTAGCAGCAGACACAGTACGGTAGTCCACGGCTGTAGCTACCTCTGTGTCGGCACTCGGCAGTCCATCCATAATTGTATACCACCTCCCCGTGGTTTTTTTCTTTCTTTCTTCTTGATACATACTACTATAGTAGCTTACTGTAGCAGTCTGCGGTGCTGCTGAGCTGACAGTGTCCAGCAGGTCCGTCATCAGTCATCATTACCTAATAAATATATATCTACCTGTCCGGCTGCAGTACTAGTGATATTATATATACATAAATATATTGATTTCATATCATTATCATCCAGTCTATATTAGCAGCAGACACAGTACGTTAGTCCACGGCTGTAGCTACCTCTGTGTCGGCACTCGGCAGTCCATCCATAATTGTATACCACCTACCCGTGGTTTTTTTTTTCTTTTTTCTTGATACATACTACTATAGTAGCTTACTGTAGCAGTCTGCGGTGCTGCTGAGCTGACAGTGTCCAGCAGGTCCGTCATCAGTCATCATTACCTAATAAATATATATCTACCTGTCCGGCTGCAGTACTAGTGATATTATATATACATATATATATTGATTTCATATCATTATCATCCAGTCTATATTAGCAGCAGACACAGTACGTTAGTCCACGGCTGTAGCTACCTCTGTGTCGGCACTCGGCAGTCCATCCATAATTGTATACCACCTACCCGTGGTTTTTTTTTTCTTTCTTCTTTATACATACTACTATAGTAGCTTACTGTAGCAGTCTGCGGTGCTGCTGAGCTGACAGTGTCCAGCAGGTCCGTCATCAGTCATTACATAATAAATATATATACCTGTCCGGCTGCAGTACTAGTGATATTATATATATATATATATTGATTTCATCTCATTATCATCCAGTCTATATTAGCAGCAGACACAGTACGGTAGTCCACGGCTGTAGCTACCTCTGTGTCGGCAGTCGCTCGTCCATCCATAAGTATACTAGTATCCATCCATCTCCATTGTTTACCTGAGGTGCCTTTTAGTTGTGCCTATTAAAATATGGAGAACAAAAATGTTGAGGTTCCAAAATTAGGGAAAGATCAAGATCCACTTCCACCTCGTGCTGAAGCTGCTGCCACTAGTCATGGCCGAGACGATGAAATGCCAGCAACGTCGTCTGCCAAGGCCGATGCCCAATGTCATAGTACAGAGCATGTAAAATCCAAAACACCAAATATCAGTAAAAAAAGGACTCCAAAATCTAAAATAAAATTGTCGGAGGAGAAGCGTAAACTTGCCAATATGCCATTTACCACACGGAGTGGCAAGGAACGGCTGAGGCCCTGGCCTATGTTCATGGCTAGTGGTTCAGCTTCACATGAGGATGGAAGCACTCAGCCTCTCGCTAGAAAACTGAAAAGACTCAAGCTGGCAAAAGCACCGCAAAGAACTGTGCGTTCTTCGAAATCCCAAATCCACAAGGAGAGTCCAATTGTGTCGGTTGCGATGCCTGACCTTCCCAACACTGGACGTGAAGAGCATGCGCCTTCCACCATTTGCACGCCCCCTGCAAGTGCTGGAAGGAGCACCCGCAGTCCAGTTCCTGATAGTCAGATTGAAGATGTCAGTGTTGAAGTACACCAGTATGAGGAGGATATGGGTGTTGCTGGCGCTGGGGAGGAAATTGACAAGGAGGATTCTGATGGTGAGGTGGTTTGTTTAAGTCAGGCACCCGGGGAGACACCTGTTGTCCGTGGGAGGAATAGGGCCGTTGACATGCCTGGTGAAAATACCAAAAAAATCAGCTCTTCGGTGTGGAAGTATTTTACCAGAAATGCGGACAACATTTGTCAAGCCGTGTGTTGCCTTTGTCAAGCTGTAATAACTAAGTAGGGGTAAGGACGTTAACCACCTCGGAACATCCTCCCTTATACGTCACCTGCAGCGCATTCATAATAAGTCAGTGACAAGTTCAAAAACTTTGGGCGACAGCGGAAGCAGTCCACTGACCAGTAAATCCCTTCCTCTTGTAACCAAGCTCACGCAAACCACCCCACCAACTCCCTCAGTGTCAATTTCCTCCTTCCCCAGGAATGCCAATAGTCCTGCAGGCCATGTCACTGGCAATTCTGACGAGTCCTCTCCTGCCTGGGATTCCTCCGATGCATCCTTGCGTGTAACGCCTACTGCTGCTGGCGCTGCTGTTGTTGCTGCTGGGAGTCGATGGTCATCCCAGAGGGGAAGTCGTACTCGTAAGCCCACTTTTACTACTTCCACCAAGCAATTGACTGTCCAACAGTCCTTTGCGAGGAAGATGAAATATCACAGCAGTCATCCTGCTGCAAAGCGGATAACTGAGGCCTTGGCATCCTGGGTGGTGAGAAACGTGGTTCCGGTATCCATCATTACTGCAGAGCCAACTAGAGACTTGTTGGAGGTACTGTGTCCCCGGTACCAAATACCATCTAGGTTCCATTTCTCTAGGCAGGCGATACCGAAAATGTACACAGACCTCAGAAAAAGAGTCACCAGTGTCCTAAAAAATGCAGCTGTACCCAATGTCCACTTAACCACGGACATGTGGACAAGTGGAGCAGGGCAGGGTCAGGACTATATGACTGTGACAGCCCACTGGGTAGATGTATGGACTCCCGCCGCAAGAACAGCAGCGGCGGCACCAGTAGCAGCATCTCGCAAACGCCAACTCTTTCCTAGGCAGGCTACGCTTTGTATCACCGGTTTCCAGAATACGCACACAGCTGAAAACCTCTTACGGCAACTGAGGAAGATCATCGCGGAATGGCTTACCCCAATTGGACTCTCCTGTGGATTTGTGGCATCGGACAACGCCAGCAATATTGTGTGTGCATTAAATATGGGCAAATTCCAGCACGTCCCATGTTTTGCACATACCTTGAATTTGGTGGTGCAGAATTTTTTAAAAAACTACAGGGGCGTGCAAGAGATGCTGTCGGTGGCCAGAAGAATTGCGGGACACTTTCGGCGTACAGGCACCACGTACAGAAGACTGGAGCACCACCAAAAACTACTGAACCTGCCCTGCCATCATCTGAAGCAAGAAGTGGTAACGAGGTGGAATTCAACCCTCTATATGCTTCAGAGGTTGGAGGAGCAGCAAAAGGCCATTCAAGCCTATACAATTGAGCACGATATAGTAGGTGGAATGCACCTGTCTCAGGCGCAGTGGAGAATGATTTCAACGTTGTGCAAGGTTCTGATGCCCTTTGAACTTGCCACACGTGAAGTCAGTTCAGACACTGCCAGCCTGAGTCAGGTCATTCCCCTCATCAGGCTTTTGCAGAAGAAGCTGGAGACATTGAAGGAGGAGCTAACACGGAGCGATTCCGCTAGGCATGTGGGACTTGTGGATGGAGCCCTTAATTCGCTTAACAAGGATTCACGGGTGGTCAATCTGTTGAAATCAGAGCACTACATTTTGGCCACCGTGCTCGATCCAAGATTTAAAGCCTACCTTGGATCTCTCTTTCCGGCAGACACAGGTCTGCTGGGGTTGAAAGACCTGCTGGTGACAAAATTGTCAAGTCAAGCGGAACGCGACCTGTCAACATCTCCTCCTTCACATTCTCCCGCAACTGGGGGTGCGAGGAAAAGGCTCAGAATTCCGAGCCCACCCGCTGGCGGTGATGCAGGGCAGTCTGGAGCGACTGCTGATGCTGACATCTGGTCCGGACTGAAGGACCTGTCAACGATTACGGACATGTCGTCTACTGTCACTGCATATGATTCTCTCCCCATTGAAAGAATGGTGGAGGATTATATGAGTGACCGCATCCAAGTAGGCACGTCACACAGTCCGTACTTATACTGGCAGGAAAAAGAGGCAATTTGGAGGCCCTTGCACAAACTGGCTTTATTCTACCTAAGTTGCCCTCCCACAAGTGTGTACTCCGAAAGAGTGTTTAGTGCCGCCGCTCACCTTGTCAGCAATCGGCGTACGAGGTTACTTCCAGAAAATGTGGAGAAGATGATGTTCATTAAAATGAATTATAATCAATTCCTCCGTGGAGACATTGACCAGCAGCAATTGCCTCCACAAAGTACACAGGGAGCTGAGATGGTGGATTCCAGTGGGGACGAATTGATAATCTGTGAGGAGGGGGATGTACACGGTGATATATCGGAGGATGATGATGAGGTGGACATCTTGCCTCTGTAGAGCCAGTTTGTGCAAGAAGAGATTAATTGCTTCTTTTTTGGTGGGGGTCCAAACCAACCCGTCATTTCAGTCACAGTCGTGTGGCAGACCCTGTCACTGAAATGATGGGTTGGTTAAAGTGTGCATGTCCTGTTTATACAACATAAGGGTGGGTGGGAGGGCCCAAGGACAATTCCATCTTGCACCTCTTTTTTCTTTAATTTTTCTTTGCGTCATGTGCTGTTTGGGGAGTGTTTTTTGGAAGGGCCATCCTGCGTGACACTGCAGTGCCACTCCTAGATGGGCCAGGTGTTTGTGTCGGCCACTAGGGTCGCTTATCTTACTCACACAGCTACCTCATTGCGCCTCTTTTTTTCTTTGCGTCATGTGCTGTTTGGGGAGTGTTTTTTGGAAGGGCCATCCTGCGTGACACTGCAGTGCCACTCCTAGATGGGCCAGGTGTTTGTGTCGGCCACTAGGGTCGCTTAGCTTACTCACACAGCTACCTCATTGCGCCTCTTTTTTTCTTTGCGTCATGTGCTGTTTGGGGAGGGTTTTTTGGAAGGGCCATCCTGCGTGACACTGCAGTGCCACTCCTAGATGGGCCCGGTGTTTGTGTCGGCCACTAGGGTCGCTTAGCTTAGTCATCCAGCGACCTCGGTACAAATTTTAGGACTAAAAATAATATTGTGAGGTGTGAGGTATTCAGAATAGACTGAAAATGAGTGGAAATTATGGTTTTTGAGGTTAATAATACTTTGGGATCAAAATGACCCCCAAATTCTATGATTTAAGCTGTTTTTTAGTGTTTTTTGAAAAAAACACCCGAATCCAAAACACACCCGAATCCGACAAAAAAAATTCGGTGAGGTTTTGCCAAAACGCGGTCGAACCCAAAACACGGCCGCGGAACCGAACCCAAAACCAAAACACAAAACCCGAAAAATTTCAAGTGCACATCTCTACAATAGATGTCTTAGCTTTGAATGGGATAAAAAAAAAATAGAGAGTCTCACCTTTCAGGAGATACTGGGGACTTGGGGATCAGAGTTCAGGAGCCAGAGCAATCTACCAATGAATATATAAAACAGCATATTAGACGTGTGGAGCTGGAGCAGGGACCAGCTGCTGGAAGGCTGATATCTCTGGTTCTGGGCATAGTAGAGACAAGCTGCCAATGTCCACCGAAAGAGGAGACTCCCACCTTTTGGCGTATACCCTCAGAAAAACTGTAAGTCAGACAGAGCCAGCGAGATCTGGCTGGGAAGAGCAATTAATAGTCTTGGATGGGGACCACTGCTTTGAAGTCGGATATCTCCGGTTCCTCAGGGCCGATTTTCAAAAACCTGGTACCCCTGGAAAGAGGGGACCCTCAGCTATCAGCCTAGGGCCCTTATACTTCTGGGGCCCTTGGGCAAGTGCCCATTGAGCCCATACGAAAAGACGGCCCTGAGTGTGAGTGTCAGTGTGCGTGTCTCAGTATGAGTGTGTGCGCCTCAGTGTGAGTGACAGTGTGTGTGTCTCAGTATGAGTGTGTGCGCCTCAGTGTGAGTGACAGTGTGCGTGTCTCAGTATGAGTGTGTGCGCCTCAGTGTGAGTGTCAGTGTGCGTGTCTCAGTATGAGTGTGTGCGCGTCAGTGTGTGTGTCCCAGTATGAGTGCGTGTGCCTAAGTGTGAGTGACAGTGTGTGTGTCTCAGTATGAGTGTGCGTGCCTCAGTGTGAGTGACAGTGTGTGTGTCTCAGTATGAGTGTGTGCGCCTCAGTGTGAGTGACAGTGTGCGCGTCTCAGTATGAGTGTGTGTTTCAGTATGAGTGTGTGCGCCTCAGTGTGAGTGACAGTGTGTGTGTCTCAGTATGAGTGTGTGCGCCTCAGTGTGAGTGACAGTGTGCGTGTCTCAGTATGAGTGTGTGTGCCTCAGTGTGAGTGTCAGTGTGCGTGTCTCAGTATGAGTGTGTGCCTCAGTATGAGTGTGTGTGCCTCAGTGTGAGTGACAGTGTGCATGTCTCAGTATGAGTGTGTGTGCCTCAGTGTGAGTGTCAGTGGGCGTGTCTCAGTATGAGTGTGTGTCTCAGTATGAGTGTGTGTGCCTCAGTACAGTGTGAGTGCTTGTCAGTGTCAGTGTCAGTGTGCGTGTCTCAGTATGAGTGTGTGTGCCTCAGTGTGAGTGTCAGTGTGCGTGTCTCAGTAAGAGTGTGTGTCTCAGTATGAGTGTGTGTGCCTCAGTGTGAGTGTCAGTGTGCGTGTCTCAGTATGAGTGTGTGTGCCTCAGTGTGAGTGTGTGTGCCTCAGTACAGTGTGAGTGCTTGTCAGTGTGACATTGTGGACAGAAAAACACAAATTGAATGTCCGCAACAGGATCCCCACCCTGAGCATCTGATAATGTCTCAAACAGATGCAAATGGATGGGAAATATCATGAAGTACTGATATAAAGCCAATTACCTAATTTATAAGCCCTACAGACAGAGCAAATGTATAATACGGGTCGGCGGTGCTCCCCAGAGCCAAATAAACAGAAAATACACTTAGAAAAAAGAATGCTCTTTTTTGGGGGGCACGCTTGAAAATGTCCGCAGGGTTGTAAATGCACACTTAGAAAAAATGAAAACATAACTTTTATTATTCCATCTTAAAAAGAGTACAGTTCCACAAAATACTTAGACATACCAAACATTTAATTCATTCAAACGTAAAAGTGACCTTTAATGTATACACAATTTGTTGATCACATAATCCTATAATCACTACTCTAGTCATAAATGACAATACCAATTAATGTTATACACCAAAAAGATCTGAAATGTTTACAAATGACTGAAATTGCACATGTAATATAGGAGCAATTCCAACGGCGGACCTCATTCATTATCCGCATAACACTCGGTCAAAAGCATAAATACAAAAAAACAAGTTAATTGGCATTAATGATCCTTAATCATATTGCTCCCTAACCGCCAATTATTGTGATATTTGAAAAAGATCACATAAATATAAAATAATGTAAAGTTAGAGTAACCCAATATGGAAAAGACACAATTGTCACCTTAATTAGTAAAGTATCGAGGTCCTTAAGAATAACAGTATAGGCTTGTATTAAACAGTATTCACCTCAATTGATCAAGCATGAGGGTCCCAGGAGCAACAATATACTGTAAGCTTGTGATAAAGATAACAGAAACACTGTGTTCTAATTGCTAAAACGTTTGTTGCTTTAGAACAAGTTCAAAAGCGGCAACTGAATATTTTGTTGCTATAAAACAAGTTTATATTCACCAACTAATGTAAGTGGTAGCAACACTGTTATTTTATAATTGCCACATTGTTAGAATTTTTTGTTAAAGAAAGCGATTGATACAATTTGATTCAGCAGATTGTGCAGTAACATGGGGGGTCATTCCGAGTTGTTCGCTCGCAAGTGAATTTTAGCAGATTTGCTCATGCTAAGCCGCCGCCTACTGGGAGTGAATCTTAGCATCTTAAAATTGCGAACGATGTATTCGCAATATTGCGATTACACACCTCGTAGCAGTTTCTGAGTAGCTTCAGACTTACTCGGCATCTGCGATCATTTCACTGCTTGTCGTTCCTGGTTTGACGTCACAAACACACCCAGCGTTCGCCCAGACACTCCACCGTTTCTCCAGCCACTCCTGCGTTTTTTCCGGAAACGGTAGCGTTTTTTCCCACACGCCCATAAAACGGCCTGTTTCCGCCCAGTAACACCCATTTCCTGTCAATCACATTACGATCGCCAGAACGATGAAAAAGCCGTGAGTAAAAATCCTAACTGCATAGCAAATTTACTTGGCGCAGTCGCAGTGCGGACATTGCGCATGCGCATTAAGCGGAAAATCGCTGCATTGCGAAGATTTTTACCGAGCGAACAACTCGGAATGACCCCCATAGTTATTTGCACAGGTATTTCCAGTTAAAACAGGAATACATAATTGTGTACCTGGACTGTATAATGTACTGTAAATAAAAAAAGAACACTTCTGCTGTTGGTGTTTGATGCTGATCGTAACCCTGATGCCAAAGGACAGTGCAGGGAGACTACAACAAATTCGCCATTGAGAGAGTGCTGAAAAATAGGAAAAAATACTGAGCTAATATGTGAGGTAAATTACAGAGAGTGTAGTACAGTATATAGTGATAGAGGGTCCCTTGTGCTGTCTGCGTTAGGGGGAACGGGTCACCCTGATACTAAAAAGCATTGCCGTGTGCCCTCCACGATCGCTGATAAGAGCGGGACCAGAAAAAAATGTGTGCATTTACATCCCTGTGGACATTTTCAAGCGTGCCCCCCAAAAAGTGTATTTTCAGTGTGACATTGTGTAAGCTCACCCGCGCTGTTACACGGACCCCGGGCTGTACTGTTTATGTTGAATTTTATATTGTGCTATACCTAGTGTCACCCTCTCCGTGTAACCCACTGCTGTCATCCTCTCCACAGCATCACCCTCTCCCTGGCACCCACTTCTGTCACCCTCTCCCTGGTGTCTCCCAATGCTGTCAGTGTCACCTTCACTCTATCACTCACTGCTGTCATCCTCTCCCTGGCGTCACCCTCTCCCTGTCTCCCAATGCTGTCAGTGTCACCTTCTCTCTATCACTCACTGCTGTCATCCTCTCCCTGGCGTCACCCTCTCCCTGTCTCCCAATGCTGTCAGTGTCACCTTCTCTCTGTCACTCACTGCTGTCACCCTCTCCCTGGCGTCACCCTCTCCCTGTCTCCCAATGCTGTCAGTGTCACCTTCACTCTATCACTCACTGCTGTCATCCTCTCCCTGGCGTCACCCTCTCCCTGTCTCCCAATGCTGTCAGTGTCACCTTCTCCCTGGCACCCATTTCTGTCACCCTCTCCTTGTCTCCCAATGCTGTCAGTGTCACCTTCACTCTATCACTCACTGCTGTCATCCTCTCCCTGGCGTCACCCTCTCCCAGTCTCCCAATGCTGTCAGTGTCACCTTCTCTCTGTCACCCACTTCTGTCACCCTCTCCCTGGTGTCACCCAATGCTGTCAGTGTCACCTTCACTCTATCACTCACTGCTGTCATCCTCTCCCTGGCGTCACCCTCTCCCTGTCTCCCAATGCTGTCAGTGTCACCTTATCTCTGTCACCCACTGCTGTCATCCTCTCCCTGGCGTCACCCTCTCCCAGTCTCCCAATGCTGTCAGTGTCACGTTCTCTCTGTCACCCACTTCTGTCACCCTCTCCCTGGTGTCACCCAATGCTGTCAGTGTCACCTTCACTCTATCACTCACTGCTGTCATCCTCTCCCTGGCGTCACCCTCTCCCTGTCTCCCAATGCTGTCAGTGTCACCTTCTCTCTGTCACCCACTGCTGTCACCCTCTCCCTGGCGTCACCCTCTCCCTGTCTCCCAATGCTGTCAGTGTCACCTTCTCTCTGTCACCCACTGCTGTCACCCTCTCCCTGGCATCACCCTCCCCCCTTAATATTTATTTTTTATTTTACAACATTTACAATATATTATCCGCCTGCTCATCACCAGTTTGGCAGTGGCTGCATCGGACTGAGATGCAAATTAGCGGCAGGGGGGCCAGAACCGTTGATGGCGGTGATTTTGTAGTAGATTGGCATTGGCAGCAGTCATTAGCAGCAGCAGCAGTGGGTATTGGTTTGTGGGGCGGTAGCAGACATCAGCTCAGCGGTGGTAGGGGTCATCGATGGGCCTCAGCGTACATTATGGCTGCAGTGCCTCACCAGCCACTGACCTCACCGCACGCCACTGTCAGAAAAACTCTAAGTCAGACAGAACCCGAGATATCTGGCTGGGAAGAGCAATTAACAGGCTCGGATGGGGACCACTGCTTTCAAGTCGGATATCTCCGGTTCCCCAGTGCAGATTTTCAAAAACCTGGTACCCTGGAAAGAGAGGTGACCCTCAGCTATCAGCCTAGTGCCCTTATACTCATGGGGCCCTTGGGCAAGAGCCCATTGAGCCCATACGAAAATACGGCCCTGTATACAGACAGTCTAGCATTCTCTTCTATCCACTTATACAGACAGTGTAGCGTTCTCTTATATTACTTCATACAGACAGCGTTACATTCTCTTTTATCCCCTTATACACACAGTGTTACTTTCTCTTTTATCCCCTTTTGCAGACAGTGTTATGTGCTCTTATATTCCCTTATACAGACAGTGTAGCGTTCTCTTATCCCCTTATACAGACAGCGTTATGTTCTCTTCCATACCCTTATACAGACAGTGTTATGTTCTCTTCCATACCCTAATACAGGCAGTGTTATGTTCTTTTGTATCCCCTTATACAGACAGTGTTATGTTCTTTTGTATCCCCTTATACAGACAGTGTTATGTTCTCTTCTATCCCCTTATACAGACAGTGTTATGTTCTCTTATCCCCTTATACAGACAGTGTTATGTTCTCTTCCATACCCTAATACAGACAGCGTTACGTTCTCTTCTATCCCCTTATACAGTGTTATGTTCTCTTCTATCCCCTTATACAGACAGTGTTATGTTCTCTTCTATCCCCTTATACAGACAGTGTTATGTTCTCTTCTATCCCCTTATACAGACAGTGTTACGTTCTCTTCTATCCCCTTATACAGACAGTGTTATGTTCTCTTCTATACCCTTATACAGACAGTGTTATGTTCTCTTCTATCCCCTTATACAGACAGTGTTATGTTCTCTTCTATCCCCTTATACAGACAGTGTTACGGCCCCTTTTATCCCCTTATACAGACAGTGTTATGTTCTCTTGTATCCCCTTATACAGACAGTGTTATGTTCTCTTCTATCCCCTTATACAGACAGTGTTATGTTCTCTTCTATACCCTTATACAGACAGTGTTATGTTCTCTTCTATCCCCTTATACAGACAGTGTTATGTTCTCTTCTATCCCCTTATACAGACAGTGTTACGGCCCCTTTTATCCCCTTATACAGACAGTGTTACGGCCCCTTTTATCCCCTTATACAGACAGTGTTATGTTCTCTTGTATCCCCTTATACAGACAGTGTTATGTTTTCTTCTATCCGCTTATACAGACAGTGTTATGTTTTCTTCTATCCCCTTATACAGTGTTATGTTTTCTTCTATCCCCTTATACAGACAGTGTTATGTTTTCTTCTATCCCCTTATACAGTGTTATGTTTTCTTCTATCCCCTTATACAGACAGTGTTATGTTCTCTTGTATCCCCTTATACAGACAGTGTTATGTTTTCTTCTATCCGCTTATACAGACAGTGTTATGTTTTCTTCTATCCCCTTATACAGACAGTGTTATGTTTTCTTCTATCCCCTTATACAGTGTTATGTTTTCTTCTATCCCCTTATACAGACAGTGTTACGGTCCCTTTTATCCTCTTATACAGACAGTGTTATGTTCTCTTCTATCCCCTTATACAGACAGTGTTATGTTCTCTTCTATCCCCTTATACAGACAGTGTTATGTTCTCTTATCCCCTTATACAGACAGTGTTATGTTCTCTTCCATACCCTAATACAGACAGTGTTATGTTCTTTTGTATCCCCTTATACAGACAGCGCTACGTTCTCTTCTATCCCCTTATACAGTGTTATGTTCTCTTCTATCCCCTTATACAGTGTTATGTTCTCTTCTATCCCCTTATACAGACAGTGTTATGTTCTCTTCCATACCCTTATACAGACAGTGTTATGTTCTTTTGTATCCCCTTATACAGACAGTGTTACGTTCTCTTCTATCCCCTTATACAGACAGTGTTATGTTCTCTTCTATCCCCTTATACAGACAGTGTTATGTTCTCTTCCATACCCTTATACAGACAGTGTTATGTTCTTTTGTATCCCCTTATACAGACAGTGTTACGTTCTCTTCTATCCCCTTATACAGACAGTGTTACGGTCCCTTCTATCCCCTTATACAGTGTTGCGTTCTCTCATCCCCTTATACAGAGTGTAGCGTTCTCATTATTTTTACTGTGCTCCATTGTCATTCTCATCCAGCGTTGTGGTCATTAGTCTCAGCTGATAGCGTGAGGTTTTCTTTTTTTATGTACTAATATTTGAGTCTCGGTAACTGGTGGCAACATTTGAGTTTTATGACGTTTATAATGCAATATAGAGTTCATAAACCACTCCCAGCGCAGATCAAAGCCATTATGCTGTGCTGCATTAAGGATAATCCATTATACAGTATGTACTTTGTTGGCTTTTGATGGTGAGACATTGATATGTGACCTTTTTGGTGCTCCCTTTGTATACGCTTTGTTTTTGTCATCTTTGAAATGCACTGTTGACAATCGGGTGAGACCTGCTTATGTACTTTCCAGCCTCTGTACTTTCCCATCAGCAGCTGTGCAGGAGGGGTGACACTCTGCAACGGGTTAAACTGGTTTGTCTCAACTATGAGCAGGGAAGACTGGTGTCACCTGCTATTAATTTACACATTTACACAGTAAGAATTGTTATATAGAGTGGAGATTACTCAATAGTAAATTCATCAGGCGCTGGCTGCTGTGGAATCGATAGACTTATAATGCATTCATTTCTAATAGGAGATAAATTGTTCCTAAAGGGCAGGGCAGCGACGACGTCTTATCGCAGTGATTAGAGTGACGTCATCTGAACTCACTGTTTATACCGAGAGCTTATGTACATATCACTATCTTTTGTGGTTTATGTGTGTCATTATTAACTGCATAAGAACCCAGTGCGGGAGTATTCATAAGATGCCTCTCAAATGCTGCATTTCCAGGCGTCACTGACCTCACATTAGTGCATATATAGGGTACATATTTATAAAGAAATAACTATATAATTTACATTCCCAGACACAGCAGCACGTTTATAATGGGCCAGTCCTTGACACTTCGTTCCCCTGGGGCTAGCACTTTATATTAAATTTAAAACATAGCAGAACGCAGCCTGGACTGTTCATATTTCATGCTCTGTTCTCTGAGGAAAAAATAACTGACTTCTTGCATTAATCAACTAATATACAGCATATTCAGGCTCTGAATCACTGAAGGGTCACTGCTCACTTCAATTTGCAAGAGCCATTCCAAAGGACACATGTTATCACTACCCCCCACAAGAAATTTACTTCAAAGGCCTCTCACACTGAGATCTTTCACACCTACACAACAAGAATTGGATTCTAACACCTTTCCACAAGCATGCTTTTGACTAAATCAACAACAGAAAAAGCAGTTATTTTATCTACAGTATCACTTGTTTCAGATATACCCATTGTATTAAGGAGCAGCAATAGGTTACAGCAACAACGATTATAGCGATTACAATCTAAGATGGCGCCGCAGATGGCTGCCTCGGAGCTACGCAGCTCAGCCAAAATACCTGTTTCCCCTTGGTTTCCCTTGCCCTTGTCTACCCCACCGGTGACCAAATACAGCAGGGAAGCCCTCCTTAGTTGGAGCGCTCCCGAGGTGCTTACCACACGTTCGGGCCCGTCAGCGGGCAGATCAGCGGCCCTTGCAGCCCTCGCTGCCCTTGCTGCCCTGTGTGGCAAGGATGCAGACGTTGTGGACACCGAAGTGGATGACCGAGCGGCCGCGCCCCCCCCGCAGCCCAGGTGGCGACTGGATCACCGACCCCGGAAAGAGAATGACGGAGGCCCTCATGTCGGCCCTAGTAGAAGGACCTGGACTCAGAGGAGAGGCTGTCGCGCAGGCGCCCTAGTGAGGTGGCGGCGGCGAGGGCACCGGTCTGCACTACCCGCGATCCTGCTTTCGAATGTGCGCTCACTGGCAAACAAGTTCGACGAATTGTCCCTCCTTCTGGGCAGCGCAGGGTCAGGCATTACAGGGTCATCTATACTCTGCTTTACGGAGACGTGGCTGGACGACCATATTGCGGACAACCCGATGTCTCTGCCGGGCTTCAGTCTCTTCAGGGCCGATCGCTCCAAGGTTCTCTCAGGAAAAACGAAGGGTGGTGGCATCTGCTTCTACATCAACGACGGATGGTGCACCAATGTCACGATCATAGGCAAATCATGCAGCCCTCACCTGGAGATGCTGAGTATCAACTGCAACCCCTTCTATTCCCCCCGGGAATTTGCCTCAATTGTCCTTGTGGGAGTGTACATCACCCCCCTCGCCTGCGCGAACGAAGCCCTGCACCACCTGGCCATATGTATATCCGACATAGAACAAAAACACCCAGACTCTCTGCTTATAGTACTGGGTGACTTCAACAGAACTAACCTGAGCAAGGAGCTACCTAAGTACAAACAACAAGTCACGTGTCCCACTAGGGAAGGGCGCACCCTTGATCACTGCTACACTACCCTCAAGTCTGCCTTCCGGTCTATCCCGCGAGCTGCACTCGGCCTATCTGACCACTGCCTCGTCCACCTACTCCCTACCTATACACGGAAGCTGAGAGCAGTTAAGCCTGTCGTTAAGACTGTCAAGAAATGGACCAATGAGGCCAAGATGAAGCTCCAGGCCTGCTTTGACTGCACGGAATGGGGGGTCTTTGAAGCCTCGGCAACCGACCTGAATGACTTGACAGACACTGTCACATCCTACATCAGCTACTGTGAGGACATGTGTGTACCTACCAAGACTTACCGCATTTACAACAACAACAAGCCCTGGTTCAATGCCCAGCTCAGGCAACTTCGTCGAGCCAAAGAGGAGGCCTATAGCAGCGGTGACAGAGCACTATACAACCGTACTAGGAACTCTCTGACTAAAGGAATCAGGCTAGCAAAAAAGCGGTTCTCGGACAAGCTGACAAACGATCTCTCCACCAATGACCCCGTATCTGTATGGAAAGGAATGCAATCCATAACCAACTATAGGAAAACATCAAAGTCCACCGCCATGCACCAAGACCTTGCAGATGAACTGAACCACTTTTATTGCAGGTTCGCAAAAGAAGTCCCCTGCAACCCAAACAATCGCCTCTACGATGCCCCGAACACCGACGGCCAACCCCAGGCACTGCAAGTCACCCAAGAAGAGGTGGAGGCATTGTTCAAAAGGACCAAAACCAGGAAAGCTCCGGGTCCTGACGGAGTGTCACCATCTGCCCTAAGAGCATGTGCGGGTCAGCTCGCCCCCATATTCACCAAGATCTTCAATAAATCGCTGGAGCTACAGAAAGTCCCTTCCTGCCTCAAAAGGTCTACTATAGTCCCGGTCCCCAAGAAACCCACTATCACGAACCTGAACGACTACAGGCCGATAGCACTGACGTCTGTGGTCATGAAAACGTTCGAGCGTCTGGTTTTGAATCACCTGAAAACTGTGACTGGCCCGCAACTGGACCCCCTGCAGTTCGCCTATCGCTCGAATCGGTGTGTCGAGGATGCAGTCAACCTGGGCCTGCACTACATTCTACAGCACCTAGACATTCCCGGTACCTACGCGAGGGTCCTGTTTGTCGATTTCAGCTCGGCATTCAATACAATCGTCCCCAGCATCCTCCACCCCAAATTACTTCGCCTAGGGGTCCCAGAAGCTACCTGTTCCTGGATAATAGACTTCCTGACAGATAGGACACAGGTGGTGAAAGCGGGGGAATTCACCTCTCAAGCGCGGTCCATCAGTACAGAGGCCCCTCAGGGCTGTGTCCTCTCACCCCTGCTCTTCTCCCTGTACACAAATGACTGTACCTCAGAGGCGCAATCAGTAAGGATCATCAAATTCGCGGATGACACCACCGTCATCGGCCTCATCAAGGATGGGGACGAATCGGCCTATAGACGGGAAGTAGACCGGCTGGCCCAGTGGTGCATCCACAACAACCTTGACCTCAACCCCCTCAAAACTGTCGAGATGATAGTGGACTTCAGGAAGAAGTCATCTAGTGCACCTCCGCTAACGATTGCTGACAGTGTGGTATCGCTAGTGGACTCCTTCAAGTTTCTAGGGACCACAATCTCCAGGGACCTTAAATGGGGGTCCAACACTGACGCCACTGTTGGGAAAGCGCAGCAGAGGTTGTTCTTCCTCAGGCAACTAAGGAAGTTTAACATCCCACAGAAGCTCCTGCTCCTCTTCTACTCCGCGATTGTGGAGTCGGTACTGTGCTCCTCGATACTCGTATGGTACAGCTCCGCCAGCGTGAGGGACAGATGCAGGCTCCAAAAGGTGGTCAGAACCGCAGAGAAGATCATCGGGGCCGACCTTCCCTCAGTCCAGGACCTGTACTTGTCCAGAGCTAAAAAGCGGGCAATGAAGATAGTAAAAGACCAGCTACACCCCGGCCACAGCATGTTTAACTTGCTTCCTTCAGGCAGGCGTTATAGGGCTGTCCCCGCCAGATCCACCAGAAGCCTCAAAAGTTTCTTTCCCCAAGCTGTCCGCCTGCTGAACTCCTGAACATTGACTGACTAGACGTACATGTAACTCACTTGTGTCCCTACGGTATACCTATCTGTGTAACTTTACTTGCCCCCACACACACACACACACACACACACACCTGCTTACCTGTTACCTACTTGGCTGTTGTATAGCAAACCGAAGACAAATTCCTAGTATACGTAAGTATACCTGGCCAATAAAGCTGATTCTGATTCTGATTCTGATTCTGGTGTTTCAGGCTGATACGAGAGTGGAAAATCCCACTGATGTCAGAGCTAATCTGTATACTAGAGATGTATTGCATCCTTTGGGTCTTACAGCTACCGGCAAGCCTACAAAGCCTTTCGGTCTATTTTTTTCACGCCCGTGACATCTGGTTCTTCCAGTCTTGTCAGGTTTTACCGGTATGCAGGCATAATGTATAGCCCGCCGGGCGCTGCCAAAGGTTGGACTCATCATACAGTAGATGCATGTCAATCTCTCCATGATTAGCAGTAGTCATCTTGTGCATAACTTCTACGTAGACTAGCAATTGCATAGCTATTATAGTATAGCGGGTGGTCTTCAGTTGGCCGGCTGTTGGGATCCCGGCGCACAGTATACCGACACCTTTTCTCCCTCTTGGGGGTCCACGACCCCTCTGGAGGGAGAATAGATGGTGTGGCGAGCGCAGCAAGGCCCCCAAGGGGCTCACTTGCACTCGCCCAGCTGTCGGTATGCCGGCAGTCGGGATTCGGCGCCGGTATGCTGGCCGCCGGGAGCCTGCCTGCGGCATACCATACTACACCCAGTCTATATAGTGTTTTGAATTGTATCTAGCGTTCATATGTTTACCATTTACTGTGTGCGCATACAGCCTTGATTAAGACACAGAAACACAGATGCACCCCCCATGTTTCTCTCCAGAAACTTTAAACATGCAAGCCGCCCATCCCCACCCCTCCGGGCCCTAACCCTTACAGGCATACTTTCCTTCGGGATGTCGATGTTCCGGATAACTGCATCACATTTGCTTCTAGTGTAAACTATGATTGGGTGGGGATAAATTAAAGGCAGCATAAAAGTCCAAAATCCCCAATACGGGATCTTTAAGCACTACCAAGGATAAAGCGGAAGCTCAGATACAAATTTTCATGCACGAACGTTGCAGGTTCTAGAGATCCTGCCCAGCGTCCCGGAAAAACCAAACCATGCATGTACGTAAAGTGCATCTCTGTGGGAAAGATAGACACACCAAGTGCATCAGAGTTCTATTTTCATTATTGTCAACGGTTTGCCGACGGGAACAGGAATCAGCTGACCAATAAATTGGTGAATGAGGGTTTGTGTGGGGGAGTAGTTATCGAAGAGAAAGGGCGGGATGTACTAAGGGAAAAATGCGGGAAAACCCCAGTTTTCGAGGGTTTTACTGCATTTTCAAATGTACTAAGACCAGGTCGCCGGGTTTTCGCTGCCCAGGGTATCTCCATTTTTGGATGGCAATACCCTATAGAAGCCTATAGGCTTCCTATCGCCGGCCACCGCAACCCGCCACCTCTCCCCCGGCATACCTTCCTCGAAGCAGCCTGGACCCAGAAGGTAAACTGCTCCTTCCGGCTGCAGGGGGGGGGGGGGGGGGGTCAGGAACAGCCTGCTGCTGCTTCCCAGTGTGCGGGAAGTGTGGAGACCCCTGGGAGATAACCGAGACCCCTGCACACCACCTCACAGGTATCGCGGGGGGCCTCCATCACTGCATTGCGATGTTGAGTGCATATGTTAGTACATATACGATCAACATCGCTGGGAGGGGCGGCGATGTATGTTAATACATCCCACCCAAAATGTCTTTGTGTTTTTTTTGTTGTGTTTTTCTTATAGCAGCATGGGGCACTTATAGCAGCATGGGGCACTACAGATACCAGCGTGCCATCGGTGCCAGGGCATGCTGGAACTTGGCATTGTAGAAGTGCCAGCACACTCCTGCAGCCATATTCCCATGCCTGTTGGTTATATATAAATATATATATATATAATTTCCGTGCTCAGACTGCAGTATCCAGGTGCTTGGACAGACCCACAGAGCTTACAGCACGGGGCTGTTCCCTTCTACAAGGAGGGGGCTGAAATGTATATTTTTCTGGAGCCAATGCAGCCTAGGGAATAGAGCCCCATGCTGGTTAGCCTAGTGCTGGTTGTAAGTTTGGCAGGGGAACCCCACCATTCAGATAAAGTAGCTCCTGCTCTGGCTGTCATTGGGCCTAATTCAGACCTGGTCCTGGCAGCATACGCAGGCTGAAGCCCAGTGAGGTGTGTACACGCGCAGCAGCCACACAGCGCGTGCGCACAGTGAGATGTAATGGCATCTCACTGGTGCGTTCACCTCTGCCTGATTGACAGGCAGAGGTGGTCACAGGGTGTGTCGACGGCGTTGCGGTGTTATTTTCAGGGCGCGGTCCGGACAACGCAGGCGCCTGCCTTTGCAGGTGTGAAAGCATCGCCACTGTGCCATGCAGCAGAGGTGAGGCTGCCATGACTGACCTGTCTCCTGGCCTCCTGCTGCCAACTTTACATTCTGCACAAAATGCTCTTATTGTACGTCTGCCTGCCCCTTCCTCCCTTTATCTGCCTCTCATAAGCTACGCTCAACTAACCCTTCCCAACTATTAAACTCTTCCGCAAATTGGTTCCCCATGTGCACTACGGAAAAGCGCAGTTCACGCCCATTTCTCTATCCGGCCCAGAGTGCATGCCAGCCACATGCAATAATAGTAATTACATTCATGGCACACAGACACTCACCTTCAGGTGAAAATGGCCCAGTCAGTAAAGTTAGGGTCCGCAATCCTCCATGTAAATCTTTTACTGTGATTACATCTTCCAATGACTTTTACAGCTTCCATAAGACCTTAACAAGCTCCGATGCACCTTGAATAGAAAGAGATGTATGTACAGTAGCACTCTATGGGGGGAATTCAAATGTTTGAAAAGTCGGTTGGGTGTCTGATTTTTCCTGTCTATTAGATAGGAAAAAACAGACACCCAACAGACTTTTCAAACAATTGAATACCCCCATCTGTATGGATATATGTGATATGTAGACTTGCCTATAATTGGTAAGAGAGAGCACTATACCACTTCTGTATAGAGATGACCAATCGGAAGTGATTAATCACCATCTCCAGTGGTTCAGACAGGAAATGATCATTTATAATCTGCTCTCTGGAATATTGAGGTTCTCCCATGTCAGGTACTTGCACCACTAGTATGAATGAACAGTGTTACTCTGTATTATTAGTTATCTTCAGAACTAAAGAAGTAACAAACTGATACAGGTTGTGAGGACCATTACCTACTGTATATGTCTTATACAACGGGAAGGCAAAGCTCCAGCGCCAGAGTTTTATCGGTTATGGATCATGAGATCTACATAAGAAAGGTCTACAGTCATTAGGTCAAACACTATTGGTCGACAGGGTCAAAAGGGTCAGAATTGTGTTGACCATATTTGCAAATGTCGACCATTAGCACTGGGTAAATGAGCTCAGTGATCCCTATATGTGAAAGCAGCTTTCAGTATCATGTAATGATAAATATAGTGCACAAAATCATCATCATCATCCATTTCTATACTAGGATTTGAATGTCACCATTGATTCCACAGGCTGTTAAACATTTGGAGATGGTGAATAATAGTATTATTCAGTAGCACACGCAGGGGGGGTTCTGAGTACCCAGAAATCAACCCCCCCCCCCATGGGCCAATTTTTTTTTTTGGGGGGGGCTAACCGCGATTGTAGCTCCACCCACTTGCGTTATTATGCTACGCCCCTTCCCGCAGTATTATGCCTGTGATTTGCGGGCGTATGGGGAGGGGAGTCATGCTGGCAGGTGATTCATCAGGAATTCCCAGCCCTGCCAGTAAGTGCCATGACTGCTGGAGAGTGTGTATGCATGTATATACATGTGTGTGGGTGTGTGTGTATATATATATATATATATATATATATATATATATATATATATATGTGTGTGTGTGTGTGTGTGTGTGTGTGTGTGTGTGTGTGTGTGTGTGTGTGTGTGTGTGTGTAAAAAATAGAAGTAATCAGCGCCTAATAATGCCCAGAAAATGACGGTGGGGACATAGAATGAAATTTAGTGAAAAAAATGGGACAAGCACTTATCTCAGATAGGAATCTTCGGTCCTCAGACCAACATCATCACAGTGATATGCAAAAGAGAAAAAGAAACAACCAATAGTGTGTACCGTTTAAACCTATATGTACTTATAGCATTTTTCTACTTAGTGAGTGTTAATTGGAAGTTGGAAATGCTCCCAGAATATCACACTCCACAATAGCGTAGTAGAAAGATAATTTTTCCCATTTAATTAAGTACATAAAATATATCCACGGTTTAAAACGAGCAGGTATCACACGTACAAATGATAATTGAAGTCCTTTGCATTAGGACGAAACGCGTCGGGAGTTACCCTGGACCCGCTTTTGATGGACAGATAAGCTTTTAAATCATTTGTTTCTTGTACGTGTGATACCTGCTCGTTTTAAACCATGGGTTTAATTTATGTACTAAAGTAAATGTGAAGGGAGATATCCTGGACCCTATTTTTATGGACAGATACGCTTCTATATCATTTGTTTCTTGCATGTGTGATACCTGCTCGTTTTAAACCGTGGATATATTTTATGTACTTAATTAAATGTGAAAAATTATCTTTCTACTACGCCATTGTGGAGTGTGATATTCTGGGAGCATTTCCAATTTCCAATTAACACTCACTAAGTAGAAAGATGCTATAAGTACATATAGGTTTAAACAGTACACACTATTGGTTGTTTCTTTTTCTCTTTTGCATATCACTGTGATGATATTGGTCTGAGGACCGAAGATTCCTATCTGAGATAAGTGCTTGTCCCATTTTTTTCACTAAATTTCATTCTATGTCCCCACCGTCATTTTCTGGGCATTATTGGGGAACCCCCCCTTCTTACAAATCCTGTATTTGCCCCTGATATTATTATTATTATTATTATTATTATTATTATTATAGTATTATTATAATACTCAGGTGATGAAAACTTCTGCTGAGTCACCTCTGTAAAACGTTATATACTGTAATACAATCTCTCACCAATTGTAGGCGAGCCTATAAATCACATTTATCCCATGGAGGGTGTGACTATACAGAGAGTGATATACATATCTCTTTTTTCCCATGAGATACCACAGACCTTGTTTGCTGTTCTGGAAGATATAATAGTTATTGCGAGATTGGTTGGCAGATTTTCACTTACAGGTTAGTGTCTTTTCCCGAATAATGTCTTAGTTCTTCTTGTGCCTATATACAGGTGCATCCTCCTGCATCTAGCATCAATACGCCATGCACCCCGAGTACCTGGCGGGAGTCAGCCGGCACTTCCAGGGCAGCTCTGCTAACGTCGGGAGTCTTTTTTTGCTGAAAATGCGTCTTATTCGCGTTGCATGCCTGTATTCCGTGTGCGACTACGGCTGTTTCTGCACACAAAATGCTGCGTTACAGCGTTTTCCAGGAAATCACTGTAGCATTTCGTATGCAGATAGAGCCGCAGTCGTACATAGAATAGAGACATGCCGCATATCATTTTAATCAGCTTGTGCGTCTTATTCGCATAGTGATAGCAAGGCTCAGTCTTAGGTCCTCTGCTTTTCTCTATCTATACCTCATCTCTTGGGAAACTAATCAGCTCTTTTGGATTTCAATATCATCATATCACATGTGATACTCAATCTACCAATCCTCCCCTGACTTGTCCCTATCTGTACTGGACCGTGTCACTGAATGCCTTTCTGCCATTTCATCCTGGATGACATCTCGCCACCTCAAACTTAATATTTCAAAGACAGAGTTAATTATATTTCCACCGGCCAATAGTAGGTACCAACCTGATATCTCTATCACTGTTGAAAACTCGACTATCTACCCCACAAGCTCGCTGCTTGGGGTGTCATCCTTGACTCTGATCTGTCCTTTGTTCCACACATTCAGTCTGTCTCAATATCATGTTACATACATCTAAAAAACATATCCAAAATACGACCATACCTTACACAAGACACTGCTAAAACTCTAATCCACGCTCTCATTATCTCCCGCATTGATTATTGCAATAGTCTCCTAACAGGTCTTCCCAAAACGAGACTCTCACCACTACAATCCATTCTGAATGCAGCGGCGAGGCTTATCTTCCTCGCTAGATGTTCATCGTCTGCAGATCCACTCTGTCAGTCCCTCCATTGGTTACCTGTACTCTACCGTATCCAATATAAAATACTTTTACTCACATATAAGGCCATTAACCAAACTACACCAACGTACATCACTTCGCTTATCTCAAAATATCTCCCAACCCGACCTCTTCGCTCTTCACAAGACCTGTGTCTCTCATCCACACTCATTACTCGCTCCCACTCACGATTGCAGGACTTTCATCGGGCTGCACCCACTTGGTGGAATGCCCTCCCACGCACAATAAGACTCTCCTCTAGTCTCGAAACATTCAAGCGTTCCCTGAAAACTCACCTCTTCAGGCAAGCCTATCAAATTCCAGAACCGCCCACATAACTTTCATAAACCTTCCTATCAAATTGCATCCACTCTGCACAGTCCACACATATCCTCACATGTCTTCTCATTCTTCACTTTCCCTTCCTCTCGACCCCGGTTCATCATTGCTGTATGACCATATCATACAGCCCACCAAGAACCTCTGCAATCTGGTAGACAACTATGCAATAGATAGCACCTTTCCTTGTGTATATTTCCCTATAGAGTGTAAGCTTGCGAGCAGGGCCCTCCTACCTCTATGACTGTTTGTTATTACCCAGTTTTGTTATATCATTGTTATTTCCAATTGTAAAGCGCAACGGAATTTGCTGCGCTATATAAGAAACTGTTAATAAATAATAAATAAATAGTGATGCAAATAAGACGCATTTTCAACCAAAAAAAAAAAAGCACAAAAAGACTTCCGGCGTTAGTAAGTGCGCTCTTGACATAGGGGTCTATTTACGAAGCCCTGGCTGGAGATAAAGTCGCTGGAGGTTAAGTACCAGCCAATCAGCTCCAAACTGTAATTTTTCAAACACAGCCTGTGACATGGCAGCTAGGAGCTGATTGGCTGGTACTTTATCTCCATCCAAGGCTTAGTAAATAGACCCCTAAGTGCGATTAGAAGAACTGCTTAACGTGGCTTCGGCAATGATGGAGGACACATCTGCAATATCCACCCCATGAAGCTCTTTTAAATATCTCAGCCCACAACACTAAAATCTCTTTGTTGCAAGTTGATGCAATGAGAGGCTCATTCCTGCGCTTATCCGGCATTTTACTAGGAATTCCCTGATCCGCATAGTTTTTGTCATCGGAACGTGGAAACCTCTTTACCTCGCGCAGAGCTGCCATCTTGACACACTAGGTAATGCACTTTTAATTCCAGTAGCGCAAAATATACTGTACACAGAGGACAGGGCCGGTTCAAGGCCGCTCTGCGCCCCGGGCAGGAAACGGGGCGTGGCCTAATACAGTGGGCGTGACTGACCCCTGTACATTACTAGCGCCGCTTGAATGCTGAGCGGTGCGCGATGACGTCATCGCGCACCGCACAGCAAAAGGTCCTCTCCACGAAGGGAAACTAGACGCGTAGCGTCTAGTTCCCTTCACAGGAGGCGGGGACACAGCGGGCCGGGCAGCGGGCAGCAGACGGGAGACACAACGGGCAGCAGTGGCGGATCTTGCCACGGTGCGGCGCCCCGGGCAAAAGTCCTGCTTGCCCGTGGCAAGATCCGCTACTGACAGAGGATCAGAAATCAGCATTTTCATGCCGCCCCCCAGGGACTGAGGTACATAAATGAGAACTGGGGCCAAATGTAATAGTAGAGATGAGCGGGTTCGGTTTCTCTGAAACCGAACCCGCACGAACTTCATGTTTTTTTTACGGGTCCGAGCAGACTCGGATCCTCCCGCCTTGCTCGGTTAACCCGAGCGCGCCCGAACGTCATCATGACGCTGTCGGATTCTCGCGAGACTCGGATTCTATATAAGGAGCCGCGCGTCGCCGCCATTTTCACACGTGCATTGAGATTGATAGGGAGAGGACGTGGCTGGCGTCCTCTCCATTAGAAATTAGATTAGAAGAGAGAGAGAGATTGTGCAGAGTCAGACAGAGTTTACCACAGTGACCAGTGCAGTTGTTGTTAGTTAACTTTTATTTATTTTAATATAATATATCCGTTCTCTGCTATATCCGTTCTCTGCCTGAAAAAAAACGATACACAGCAGCAGCCAGTCACACAGTGTGACTCAGTCTGTGTGCACTCAGCTCAGCCCAGTGTGCTGCACATCAATGTATAAAAGGCAAAGCTTATAATAATTGTGGGGGAGACTGGGGAGCACTGCAGGTTGTTATAGCAGGAGCCCCCAGGAGTACATAATATTATATTAATTTAAAATTAAACAGTGCACACTTTTGCTGCAGGAGTGCCACTGCCAGTGTGACTAGTGGTGACCAGTGCCTGACCACCAGTATAGTAGTATATTGTTGTATGTATTGTATACTATCTCTTTATCAACCAGTCTATATTAGCAGCAGACACAGTACAGTGCGGTAGTTCACGGCTGTGGCTACCTCTGTGTCGGCAGTCGGAACTCGGCAGGCAGTCCGTCCATCCATAATTGTATTACAATATATACCACCTAACCGTGGTATTTTTTTTTCTTTCTTTATACCGTCGTCATAGTGTCATACTAGTTGTTACGAGTATACTACTATCTCTTTATCAACCAGTGTACAGTGCGGTAGTTCACGGCTGTGGCTACCTCTGTGTCGGCAGGCAGTCCGTCCATCCATAATTGTATTATTATTATAATATATACCACCTAACCGTGGTTTTTTTTTCATTCTTTATACCGTCATAGTGTCATACTAGTTGTTACGAGTATACTACTATCTCTTTATCAACCAGTGTACAGTGCGGTAGTTCACGGCTGTGGCTACCTCTGTGTCGGCAGTCGGCAGGCAGTCCGTCCATCCATAATTGTATTATTATTATAATATATACCACCTAACCGTGGTTTTTTTTTCATTCTTTATACCGTCGTCATAGTGTCATACTAGTTGTTACGAGTATACTACTATCTCTTTATCAACCAGTGTACAGTGCGGTAGTTCACGGCTGTGGCTACCTCTGTGTCGGCAGTCGGCAGGCAGTCCGTCCATCCATAATTGTATTATTATTATAATATATACCACCTAACCGTGGTTTTTTTTTCATTCTTTATACCGTCGTCATAGTGTCATACTAGTTGTTACGAGTATACTACTATCTCTTTATCAACCAGTGTACAGTGCGGTAGTTCACGGCTGTGGCTACCTCTGTGTCGGCAGTCGGCAGGCAGTCCGTCCATCCATAATTGTATTATTATTATAATATATACCACCTAACTGTGGTATTTTTTTTTCTTTCTTTATACCGTCGTCATAGTGTCATACTAGTTGTTACGAGTATACTACTATCTCTTTATCAACCAGTGTACAGTGCGGTAGTTCACGGCTGTGGCTACCTCTGTGTCGGCAGTCGGCAGGCAGTCCGTCCATCCATAATTGTATTATTATTATAATATATACCACCTAACTGTGGTATTTTTTTTTCTTTCTTTATACCGTCGTCATAGTGTCATACTAGTTGTTACGAGTATACTACTATCTCTTTATCAACCAGTGTACAGTGCGGTAGTTCACGGCTGTGGCTACCTCTGTGTCGGCAGTCGGCAGGCAGTCCGTCCATCCATAATTGTATTATTATTATAATATATACCACCTAACTGTGGTATTTTTTTTTCTTTCTTTATACCGTCGTCATAGTGTCATACTAGTTGTTACGAGTATACTACTATCTCTTTATCAACCAGTGTACAGTGCGGTAGTTCACGGCTGTGGCTACCTCTGTGTCGGCAGTCGGCAGGCAGTCCGTCCATCCATAATTGTATTATTATTATAATATATACCACCTAACCGTGGTTTTTTTTTCATTCTTTATACCGTCGTCATAGTGTCATACTAGTTGTTACGAGTATACTACTATCTCTTTATCAACCAGTGTACAGTGCGGTAGTTCACGGCTGTGGCTACCTCTGTGTCGGCAGTCGGCAGGCAGTCCGTCCATCCATAATTGTATTATTATTATAATATATACCACCTAACTGTGGTATTTTTTTTTCTTTCTTTATACCGTCGTCATAGTGTCATACTAGTTGTTACGAGTATACTACTATCTCTTTATCAACCAGTGTACAGTGCGGTAGTTCACGGCTGTGGCTACCTCTGTGTCGGCAGTCGGCAGGCAGTCCGTCCATCCATAATTGTATTATTATTATAATATATACCACCTAACCGTGGTTTTTTTTTCATTCTTTATACCGTCATAGTGTCATACTAGTTGTTACGAGTATACTACTATCTCTTTATCAACCAGTGTACAGTGCGGTAGTTCACGGCTGTGGCTACCTCTGTGTCGGCACTCGGCAGGCAGTCCGTCCATCCATAATTGTATTATTATTATAATATATACCACCTAACCGTGGTTTTTTTTTCATTCTTTATACCGTCGTCATAGTGTCATACTAGTTGTTACGAGTATACTACTATCTCTTTATCAACCAGTGTACAGTGCGGTAGTTCACGGCTGTGGCTACCTCTGTGTCGGCAGTCGGCAGGCAGTCCGTCCATCCATAATTGTATTATTATTATAATATATACCACCTAACCGTGGTTTTTTTATACCACCTAACCGTGGCAGTCCGTCCATAATTGTATACTAGTATCCAATCCATCCATCTCCATTGTTTACCTGAGGTGCCTTTTAGTTCTGCCTATAAAATATGGAGAACAAAAAAGTTGAGGTTCCAAAATTAGGGAAAGATCAAGATCCACTTCCACCTCGTGCTGAAGCTGCTGCCACTAGTCATGGCCGAGACGATGAAATGCCAGCAACGTCGTCTGCCAAGGCCGATGCCCAATGTCATAGTACAGAGCATGTCAAATCCAAAACACCAAATATCAGAAAAAAAAGGACTCCAAAACCTAAAATAAAATTGTCGGAGGAGAAGCGTAAACTTGCCAATATGCCATTTACCACACGGAGTGGCAAGGAACGGCTGAGGCCCTGGCCTATGTTCATGGCTAGTGGTTCAGCTTCACATGAGGATGGAAGCACTCAGCCTCTCGCTAGAAAACTGAAAAGACTCAAGCTGGCAAAAGCACCGCAAAGAACTGTGCGTTCTTTGAAATCCCAAATCCACAAGGAGAGTCCAATTGTGTCGTTTGCGATGCCTGACCTTCCCAACACTGGACGTGAAGAGCATGCGCCTTCCACTATTTGCATGCCCCCTGCAAGTGCTGGAAGGAGCACCCGCAGTCCAGTTCCTGATAGTCAGATTGAAGATGTCAGTGTTGAAGTACACCAGGATGAGGAGGATATGGGTGTTGCTGGCGCTGGGGAGGAAATTGACCAGGAGGATTCTGATGGTGAGGTGGTTTGTTTAAGTCAGGCACCCGGGGAGACACCTGTTGTCCGTGGGAGGAATATGGCCGTTGACATGCCAGGTGAAAATACCAAAAAAATCAGCTCTTCGGTGTGGAGGTATTTCACCAGAAATGCGGACAACAGGTGTCAAGCCGTGTGTTCCCTTTGTCAAGCTGTAATAAGTAGGGGTAAGGACGTTAACC
This sequence comes from Pseudophryne corroboree, assembly GCF_028390025.1. Lineage (NCBI taxonomy): Eukaryota > Metazoa > Chordata > Amphibia > Anura > Myobatrachidae > Pseudophryne > Pseudophryne corroboree. Next base: position 349,928,756 of record NC_086453.1, on the reverse strand, counting down.
ACCTCGGAACATCCTCCCTTATACGTCACCTGCAGCGCATTCATAATAAGTCAGTGACAAGTTCAAAAACTTTGGGTGACAGCGGAAGCAGTCCACTGACCAGTAAATCCCTTCCTCTTGTAACCAAGCTCACGCAAACCACCCCACCAACTCCCTCAGTGTCAATTTCCTCCTTCCCCAGGAATGCCAATAGTCCTGCAGGCCATGTCACTGGCAAGTCTGACGAGTCCTCTCCTGCCTGTGATTCCTCCGATGCATCCTTGCGTGTAACGCCTACTGCTGCTGGCGCTGCTGTTGTTGCCGCTGGGAGTCGATGGTCATCCCAGAGGGGAAGTCGTAAGCCCACTTGTACTACTTCCAGTAAGCAATTGACTGTTCAACAGTCCTTTGCGAGGAAGATGAAATATCACAGCAGTCATCCTACTGCAAAGCGGATAACTGAGTCCTTGACAACTATGTTGGTGTTAGACGTGCGTCCGGTATCCGCCGTTAGTTCACAGGGAACTAGACAATTTATTGAGGCAGTGTGCCCCCGTTACCAAATACCATCTAGGTTCCACTTCTCTAGGCAGGCGATACCGAGAATGTACACGGACGTCAGAAAAAGACTCACCAGTGTCCTAAAAAATGCAGTTGTACCCAATGTCCACTTAACCACGGACATGTGGACAAGTGGAGCAGGGCAGGGTCAGGACTATATGACTGTGACAGCCCACTGGGTAGATGTATGGACTCCCGCCGCAAGAACAGCAGCGGCGGCACCAGTAGCAGCATCTCGCAAACGCCAACTCTTTCCTAGGCAGGCTACGCTTTGTATCACCGCTTTCCAGAATACGCACACAGCTGAAAACCTCTTACGGCAACTGAGGAAGATCATCGCGGAATGGCTTACCCCAATTGGACTCTCCTGTGGATTTGTGGCATCGGACAACGCCAGCAATATTGTGTGTGCATTAAATATGGGCAAATTCCAGCACGTCCCATGTTTTGCACATACCTTGAATTTGGTGGTGCAGAATTTTTTAAAAAACGACAGGGGCGTGCAAGAGATGCTGTCGGTGGCCAGAAAAATTGCGGGACACTTTCGGCGTACAGGCACCACGTACAGAAGACTGGAGCACCACCAAAAACTACTGAACCTGCCCTGCCATCATCTGAAGCAAGAAGTGGTAACGAGGTGGAATTCAACCCTCTATATGCTTCAGAGGTTGGAGGAGCAGCAAAAGGCCATTCAAGCCTATACAATTGAGCACGATATAGGAGATGGAATGCACCTGTCTCAAGTGCAGTGGAGAATGATTTCAACGTTGTGCAAGGTTCTGATGCCATTTGAACTTGCCACACGTGAAGTCAGTTCAGACACTGCCAGCCTGAGTCAGGTCATTCCCCTCATCAGGCTTTTGCAGAAGAAGCTGGAGGCATTGAAGAAGGAGCTAACACGGAGCGATTCCGCTAGGCATGTGGGACTTGTGGATGCAGCCCTTAATTCGCTTAACAAGGATTCACGGGTGGTCAATCTGTTGAAATCAGAGCACTACATTTTGGCCACCGTGCTCGATCCTAGATTTAAAGCCTACCTTGGATCTCTCTTTCCGGCAGACACAGGTCTGCTGGGGTTGAAAGACCTGCTGGTGACAAAATTGTCAAGTCAAGCGGAACGCGACCTGTCAACATCTCCTCCTTCACATTCTCCCGCAACTGGGGGTGCGAGGAAAAGGCTCAGAATTCCGAGCCCACCCGCTGGCGGTGATGCAGGGCAGTCTGGAGCGACTGCTGATGCTGACATCTGGTCCGGACTGAAGGACCTGACAACGATTACGGACATGTCGTCTACTGTCACTGCATATGATTCTCTCAACATTGATAGAATGGTGGAGGATTATATGAGTGACCGCATCCAAGTAGGCACGTCACACAGTCCGTACTTATACTGGCAGGAAAAAGAGGCAATTTGGAGGCCCTTGCACAAACTGGCTTTATTCTACCTAAGTTGCCCTCCCACAAGTGTGTACTCCGAAAGAGTGTTTAGTGCCGCCGCTCACCTTGTCAGCAATCGGCGTACGAGGTTACATCCAGAAAATGTGGAGAAGATGATGTTCATTAAAATGAATTATAATCAATTCCTCCGCGGAGACATTGACCAGCAGCAATTGCCTCCACAAAGTACACAGGGAGCTGAGATGGTGGATTCCAGTGGGGACGAATTGATAATCTGTGAGGAGGGGGATGTACACGGTGATATATCGGAGGGTGAAGATGAGGTGGACATCTTGCCTCTGTAGAGCCAGTTTGTGCAAGGAGAGATTAATTGCTTCTTTTTGGGGGGGGGTCCAAACCAACCCGTCATATCAGTCACAGTCGTGTGGCAGACCCTGTCACTGAAATGATGGGTTGGTTAAAGTGTGCATGTCCTGTTTTGTTTATACAACATAAGGGTGGGTGGGAGGGCCCAAGGATAATTCCATCTTGCACCTCTTTTTTCTTTTCTTTTTCTTTGCATCATGTGCTGATTGGGGAGGGTTTTTTGGAAGGGACATCCTGCGTGACACTGCAGTGCCACTCCTAGATGGGCCCGGTGTTTGTGTCGGCCACTAGGGTCGCTTATCTTTCTCACACAGTCAGCTACCTCATTGCGCCTCTTTTTTTCTTTGCGTCATGTGCTGTTTGGGGAGGGTTTTTTGGAAGGGACATCCTGCGTGACACTGCAGTGCCACTCCTAGATGGGCCCGGTGTTTGTGTCGGCCACTAGGGTCGCTTATCTTACTCACACAGCGACCTCGGTGCAAATTTTAGGACTAAAAATAATATTGTGAGGTGTGATGTGTTCAGAATAGGCTGAAAATGAGTGTAAATTATGTTTTTTGAGGTTAATAATACTTTGGGATCAAAATTACCCCCAAATTCTATGATTTAAGCTGTTTTTTAGGGTTTTTTGAAAAAAACACCCGAATCCTAAACACACCCGAATCCGACAAAAAAAATTCGGTGAGGTTTTGCCAAAACGCGGTCGAACCCAAAACACGGCCGCGGAACCGAACCCAAAACCAAAACACAAAACCCGAAAAATTTCAGGCGCTCATCTCTATGTAATAGCCTAAGATTTGCGGGAGCTGGCGCAATTCCAGCAAGATAATCATTAGAATTAATGCGCCGGTTAGGTTTATACACAGAACCAAGTTGGTTTTGCCTTTAAGCTAATTGCTGCTTTAACATTTAACTGGCATGATCATATCACATGTGACTGCGCCGCTCCACTGTGTCCCCCAGTTGTTGGCGAGGAGATCCGTTCTGCAGATGAGCATAATATAATATTTACGTTTTTTTTTTTTTTTTTTATTTAAACTGTATTAAATTTTAAAAAATGCTGAACGGTTTTGAAGGGAAAAATCGTCAGTTAAGTGGTTAAGGGGTCTATTTATTAAGCCTTGGATGGAGATAAAGTGGAAGGAGATAAATTACCAGCCAATCCGCTCCTAACTGCCATGTCACAGGCTGGGTTTGAAAAATGACAGTTAGGAGCTGATTAGCTGGTACTTTATCTCTGTCCACTTTATCTCCACCCAAGGCTTAGTACATAGATCCCTAAATTTAGTGACCCAAAGTGGTCACCAGACATTGATGTTTATAATAGGATTCACCATATAAATTATTGATACTGTTAACTGTGGTAATGCGGCTACGATCTCTGGGCCTAATTCAGAGCTGATCGCAGTTGTGCAAATTCGCAAGGCGGCCAGTTATCGATTGACCGCATGTGTACGGATCGTAATGCGCATGTGCGAGGCCAAACCGCGAAAGAAATCAGCGTCTTTTTTCATCACCAGGCGAAAGCAGGTGGATTGACAGGAAGTGGACGTGTGTGGGTGGTAACTGCCCGTTTTCTGGGAGTGTCAGGAAAAACGCAGGCGTTCCCGATCGTTTTCAGGGCGAGTGTGTGACGTCGGCTCCAGCTTCGATCAGCCTGTTTCTTTCGGACTGTAGGAGTAAGTCCTAGGCTACGCACAGGCTGCACAGACTGGAAAAATCATTTGATGGTGAGTGAGTTGTGAACGGATTTTCTGCTGACTGACGTTTGCAAAGCTTTGTGCGCGGTGTACGCAGACTTGCACGGGATGGATTTTCACTCTGTCTAGGCGGTGACTATTCGATTGCAAACCTCTGCAAATTTGCAGACGAGCGATCAGGTCTGAGTTAGCAATATTCTGTTGAAGGGAGCATATTAGTATCTCAGCTGGGAAAGTGTCTGGATATAGCAAATGATTCTCTGACCGTTGCACATGCTGGGTGCTGCATAGACCAAGATCTCCTCTCCCTCCAGCTCCCACCTCCCTGACTGCAGCTACAAAGGTGACAGGTGTGTGAGGGGAGGAGACAGCTGATGTGAGAGCTGCAATGTGTACGGTCTCTAGAAGGTAACAAGGAATAATGTGATGGATCGGGTGTACTGGTGAGTCCTATTCTGATTTGGGGTTTCCCGGGTGGGCACGCACGTGTGTGTGTGTGTGTGTGTGTCCGTTGTACATGCATTATTTAATTGGTGATAGCCTCACCATCTGTTTCTTTGTTTATGCGTTCTTTAACGGTTGTAATTATGCAGAACATAAAACAAACCTTTATTCTAATGTCATCATGTATCACAGCTAATGATTCAGTTACTGGTAAAAGGGGACAAACATGAAAACCTGACAGAGAGAATGACAGCTCCCGGTGTGATGCGGCTGCACCATTTGAAGTTGCTGCAGATTATATACAAAGTTCACAAGTAATAAAGTATTCTGTAAAATTGAGTTGCAGTGTATCAGAAATAACTGCTACTCCAAATACAATGCAGATGCTACTGGGCAATGTTAGAGTAACGGAAGATGTTAGGGGGGTGTTGAATGGGGTCCTAGACCTACAACAAAAAACAGGCTGATCTTGGGGTGAGGGGTTTGCTGTCACCCAGAGCTTGAAGTAATAGTATTGCTGTATATATATAAAAACATCTAGGGACGGATGTATTGGAATGCGAGAATTTGTACGTTGTTTTAAAGCACCGTCTCGCATTCCAATACATCCAGCCCCTAGTGTGGTCTAAAGAAAATATGAACTGACATACAGCAAGTGATTCCATTGCGGGATGCCCGCTGTCAGTCTGTTGCCTATAGAAAATAAGAATGATGTGCCGTCACCATTCCCCGCATCACTCCTGTTACCTGGTTAGCCATTGTTGAGATAGATAATTGGTTTCCAGCATAGTAATATATTTACTATTTTGGTGACAATGGACCTAATTCTGAGTTGATCGCAGCAGCAAGTTTGTTAGCAATTGGGCAAAACCATGTGCACTGCAGGGGGGGGGGGGGGACAGATATAACATGTGCAGTTAGAGTTAGATTTGGGTGGGGTGTATTCAATCTGCAATCTAAATTGCAGTGTAAAAATAAAGCAGCCAGTATTTACCCTGCACAGAAACAAAATAACCCACCCAAATCTAACTCTCTCTGCACATGTTATATCTGTCCCCCCTGCAGTGCACGTGGTTTTGCCCAATTGCTAACAAACTTGCTGCTGCGATCAACTCAGTATTACCCCCAATAATACAATTTAATTCCAAGGAATAAGCTACAATATGTGTACCATAATACTATGGCCAGTCGGCATTCCAGAGACAGGACATCAACTGGACATACACCATGAGGACTGTCTGCCCAACCATCCAAATACGAGGCTGTATGGAAGGAAAATCTGGAAATGGATGGGAGCAAATGACAACCGACTGTTTGCTCCCAAACGTTGGTCAGAAACGGACTTAAGCCATTTGTGTGACCATTTTCTTGTGTTTGGGAGCAAACAGTTGATTGTTGTCATTTTGTTATATGTAACTATGGAGTCTATTTACTAAGCCTTGGATGTAGATAAAGCACCAGCCAATCAGCAACTACCTGGCATGTCACAGGCTGGGTTTGAAAAAATTACAATTAGGAGCTGGTTGGCTGGTACTTTATCTCCATCCAAGGCTTAGTAAATAGACCCCTATATAATAAAATAAAAGTATAATCTCTCAACAAAATGAAGCCATTACGTTAAATGTTGTAGATATTACATAAAGCAAGCATGATGAAACCAATCGTCACAGGCTTAAATTGACGTTTCTGGTGCCTTGTCAAAGCATTACGCAAACATAGGGCCTAATTCAGACCTGATGGCAGCAGCAAATTTGTTAGCAAATGGGCAAAACCGTGTGCACTACAGGGTGGGGGGGGGCAGATGTAACATGTGCAGAGAGAGTTAGATTTGGGTGTGGTGTGTTCAAACTGAAATCTAAATTGCAGTGTAAAAATAAAGCAGCCAGTATTTACCCTGCACAGAAACAATATTACCCACCCAGATCAAACTCTCTCTGCGCATGTTATATCTGTCCCCTCTGCAGTGCACATGGTTTTGCCCATCAGCTAACACATTTGCTGCTGCGATCAGATCTGAATTATAGGCCCTACACACTGGCCGACAATACTCAAAGATATGAACGATCTCGCTCATTATTGAACGAGATACCGTTCATATCTTTCAGTGTGGAGGCCCCAGCGACGAATGATGCATGGCCCCCGCGCTCGTTCGTCGCTGGTGCCCCGTCGGCTGTGCATGCAGGCCAATATGGATGATCTCGTCCATATTTGCCTGCACTTCTATGGAGCCGGGTGACGGGGGGAGTGAAGAAACTTCACTCCCCCCGTCACTGCCCCCCTGCCGCCGGGTCGCCCGTCGGCCGTATCTGCCGTCGGGCAGCTCTGCAGCGGATCGATCAATGTGCAGGGCCCTTTAGGCCTTTATTTCAGTGTAGTGCTAATAGTAATAATAATACAGTGTAACCAACATTCCATAAATGTCAGAATTGCAATGGTGCAGAGAGATGCAGCAGCACAAAGGTTAAAGTAGGCCGTCAGGTATTTCCATGATGTGCAAGGGCTATGCAGAGTTTCTCGCACCAGTGTCCTAGAGGACTATTGCTGCTGCCTAGCGTCTGCTGGGAACTTGCATGATATCTATGGAGTGTGGCTTAGTCAGGGGTCTGGGACTGAGGGTCGACAGCACAAAGGTGTGACCTAAGGTGTGTCGACCTTTGTGCTGTTGACCTGGAGTCCGGATACCCTTAGTCAGTATTATGAACACCAGTTTGGAAAACACAGCAATAAAAATGACACACACACACACACACACACACACACACACACACACACACACACACACACACCTGCTCAGTCCGATTTAATTACTAAATTGTTATGACAAGATATAAGATATCATAAGCACTTGTTCCAATGAATAAACTATGTAACAAATGACAAAAAATTACAGGTACTCCCCAATGTGACTTACGGCATACATGAACTAGATGTCGTAGTCAGGCGCGCAGCTAAAAGCTATAGATAGACCTGTGTAAAGGAGCACACTTTCCCTCACTAGTAATCTTGCGGTCACAAAGCACTGGCTGTATATTGGACCTTGCACCCCTACTACAGTGCTGTCATACTGGATTTTTCAGTTATTGTTTGTTCAGTTATTAACTGCGCTTTTTCTACATTTTTTTATTTTTCTGCGGCAGGAATTAATTTATTCATCCTGGAAATATATTGAGCACTTACTAGATGTTGGATGTTGATGTTCTCCCTAATTTCTTTGATGTTGAGTAAGCCTCCTAGAAGCATTGTGTCCCCATATTTGTTTTAAGCAAATTTCCATGTCTAGCC